>NW_027663169.1:0-95000 GCF_963989245.1 Nansenia antarctica | reverse complement strand
GCGTTCAGCCAATCACTCAACCCGTTAGTTTGTTGTTTGCCGACGGCGCTGGGAATGTCAGTGGGAAGGTGCGCATCAGAGTACAGTACTGGCGGCAGTGTGAGGGGAATGATTCTCCACAAGATATGTAAACATCACCGAACTGCAGCTCTGGCAGCGACTTCGCTGTTTTTAGTGATTGAAATACTGCGGCGGGTGCTCTATATGGATCGCAAGTGTCCAAAATGTGTAGTTTGTTCACATATCTTAGTTTTTCTTCTTTTGAGAGGTGATCTAAATAATCGTTGCTTGAAACAGGTGGGAAAATGTGGGAGTGTCTGTCGATACCTCTGTTGGCCACCATGTAGCTTGCTACATCCCTATATTGTAGGCTAGTCTGCGCTATTTCTGCAAAGTTTTTTACGTTTCTGTGCGTACTATGAAATCGAATCCTGCCGGCGCCACTGGTCGTGACCAGGCTAATTATATCCGACTCAGAAGGAGCTCAACCAAGCAGCGAATTATTTGAGCCACATTGATGGAACCGAACGCAAGCTAACATTATCGAGGCTTAGAACTTTATCGAGGCTTAGAACTTTATCGGGCTTCGTGGAATAGGCCCCTGTAGTGTAATATCCAGCTCTAACTAACCTGTAGTGTAATATCCAGCTCTAACTAACCTGTAGTGTAATATCCAGCTCTAACTAACCCGTAGTGTAATATCCAGCTGTAACTAGTCTGTAGTGTAATATCCAGCTCTAACTAACCTGTAGTGTAATATCCAGCTGTAACTAGTCTGTAGTGTAATATCCAGCTCTAACTAACCTGTAGTGTAAAATCCAGCTCTAACTAGTCTGTAGTGTAATATCCAGCTGTTACTAACCTGTAGTGTAATATCCAGCTGTTACTAACTTGTAGTGTAATATCCAGCTGTTACTAACCTGTAGTGTAATATCCAGCTCTAACTAACCTGTAGTGTAATATCCAGCTCTAACTAGTCTGTAGTGCAATATCCAGCTCTAACTAGTCTGTAGTGTAATATCCAGGTGTAACTAACCTGCAGTGTAATATCCAGCTGTAACTAACCTGCAGTGTAATGTGCTT
This sequence comes from Nansenia antarctica, assembly GCF_963989245.1. Lineage (NCBI taxonomy): Eukaryota > Metazoa > Chordata > Actinopteri > Argentiniformes > Microstomatidae > Nansenia > Nansenia antarctica. The sequence goes on along the minus strand of NW_027663169.1, from coordinate 93,917 downwards.
ACAGTTTTTCTCAATTGCTAAAACACATTTCACAAAACTGTCCTCCATTTTCCCAAAACTCTAAACACAACACACTTTTCTAAAGCTACATAAACAAAACCACACCTTCTCTCTTCAAAACTCAAACTTTCACACCAAAACAGCAGCTCAAAGCCTGCAAAAATGTTAACACTATATGCATCATTACAGACTACAACAAAACAACTGAAAACACAATGTTCAGTGTGTGAGAATGTTCTTTTTTTTCACAACTGCCAAAGCACATTTTTAGAAACCTTACAGTATCTGTTCTCAGAATATATCACTGTAGAGTATTGGGCATTCATAGATTTGTGTGTTTCATATGAAGAGTATGTAAATCTACAGAAAATACAGTATGTATGTTACGGTACATGTGGGAATACGGTACATGTGGGAAAACTAGGGTTAGGGTTAGGTGCTAGGGTGACTTGGTACATGCTGGCATGTCTAACCCTAACCCTAACCTTAACCCTAACCCCTAATCCTAACCTTAACCCTAGCACCCTAGCACCTAACCCTAACCCTAGTTTTCCCACATGTACCGTAACATGTACACTACTGTACTGTATCACAACTCAATGCAAACACTACAGAGGATCCATTACACACAACAATACTCACTGAAAACAATGTTCAGGGTGTGATGTTTTTTTTATTTATTTATGGCCTATACCACACACACGCACACACACACACACACACACACACACACACACACACACACACACACACACCACAATCATTTGCAACAAGTGTCTTACATTTTTAGTCGTTATGTTTACAGTAATGAATGAAGCCAGGTGTGTTCATTGTGTTCACATTTTGCTGACTGTGGCAAGCATTTTGCATCACATGAGCTTTAATTTGAGAATTTGAGCAGAGTTTTTTGCAACTTGTGTTTTAGCAAGACAAAATGTGTTTAGATTTATGAGAAAAGGAGGATTGTGTTTTGTGAATTGTGTCTTCATGTGAAATGTGTTTATGGTTTTGGCAAATGGGAGCTAGTTTTATTAAATGTGTTTAGAGAACTGGTCATTTGGTTTAGAGAATTGGCTTTTGTGTTTTAGCAATTGGGAAAAACTGTAAGCACAAAATAGTCCTAATGTCGTTGTTTTTTGAACACATTGTAGCAATGTAATATGCATGTATTGCAGTCTACTTGCTTTAAGTGCTACTGCACAAGTTTACAATGTGCTGATATGACTCTGGGCAGAGTACTGAAATATTCTTTTCTCAGCCTTGCACCTTTTATAAGATTGAGCATTGATGGCAGGGTTAATAACAAATTAGATAATTTATTGAAGATACAGTATTGTGAAGTATCTGACTAGGAGGTGTCTCAAACTATCTTAACAGGGGACACTCCCTCCCAATCCTGGAACCACTGTGAACATCGTCCTGCTGGGGAAGACGCGCACTGGAAAGAGTGCCACCGGCAACACAATCACCAAAGGCAACTATTTTAAGTCATGTGAAGGCTCTAAATCTGTTACTAAAAAGTGTCAACGTTTAGACATGGATACATTTGGTACACAGCTTAGGTTCATTGATACTCCAGACTTCTTTGATAAAAGTATTGTAAAAGCAGATCAACAGCTCTTGACCTGCAAAAGCATGTGTGGGACTGGATCAAGGGTGTACTTGTTGGTGATCGAGATTGGCAGATTCACAGAGGGTGAGAGAGAGATATTAGAACAGTTGGAAAAGGCCTTTAAGGAGAGAATCAGAGAGAAAACTATTGTCCTCTTTACTCATGGAGATGACTTGGAACAGAGCATTGATGACTTTGTCAAAGCTGACTCACATCTCAGCAGGCTAGTTGAGAAATGTGGGAACAGGTACCATGTGATCAACAACACTAAGAAAGACTATAGCCAGGTGGAAGAGCTTATCAGAACAGTCTCTGCATTGACAAATGTTCAATTGCCCCCAGACTGGGTCAATGATTGTCATATTTTGTAGGTTTTGTATTCAAATAATGTGTATTATTTTGTGTCTTGGTGTGACCCGTAGATCTATAAATGTGATCATGAATGCTGTTGATGATTGATTTACTTAAAGACATTGTACTTTTTAAGTCTCCATTTATTGTGGGGTAAACATTTCTGTTGTATACGTTTTGGGTTGATTGACACATGTGTGTCACTGTGATTCTAGCTAATTGATCTGCTTTAAATTGACTTTTTAATAGATTTTCCTTTAACCTTTAACCTTTTTGTCTTTTATAATCCCTTTGCTTTATAACAATGATTAAGAAAAGTCATTTAACAATGGTATCATTATGATGAATATTATGTTATCACGACAGGCTGTTTCTAATTACCTTTGCATGTGGCTTTCATTCATGCTCTGTACAAAAATACACTTTATTTGTTGTTGTTTGAAATTGTTTCTTTATGCGTAGTCATTCTTAGGCAATGGTGATACTGTCCTAAAACAAATGTAATCAGGTAATCATATTAAAATGTCTTACAGCAATATCTTTCATTCTTTTTCATTCTTCATTCTTTTCCTTGTAGCATTTTCTGTGTATTTAACCATCAACAGCAGCACCGAAGTAAATGTTGCAGGGCATTTTCATATTTAAAAATGTTAAAAATGCACTTCTGATACATCAACAGTTAGCTGATAAGTGAAGATACACCACCCTTTTGGCATTTTCTAAATTCATATGATACTGTTGAAGTTAGCACATAATCAATCTAAATCCAAGAACTACACTGCAGAGAAAAAGTGAAATTTTAATGCATTTCATTTGGATTGTTTTAAAAAAACTGATGTACACAATCTACTCCACATTCAAAGTAAAAACCAAACATTCAGGAAAATGTCCTGTATGTGATTGAATATGATCCCTTGGCAATGTCAAATCAAAATGAGTACAAAGCAATACAATTACCGTACCAAGTTACTCAATAGTTGGATGAAGTCCATCTGTGAGCAGTAATGGTGGTCCAGCTTATTTTATAACAAACATGAATCTCTCTGAGACGTTCCTGTCTTGTTATAAAGCAGATCGTGTCGACATCAGGCCATGCACGTAAACAGCTGGAGATGAATGCAACATGGTAGATGTGATGCATGAGACCAATCGTGAGCTTAGAATTATAAGGTTCTATCTCCGTTTAGGATAGTTCAGAGATGTTGAGCGTCAAAGTTTTTACATTCCATTATGTTTTGTGAGATGGAACCGTAGTATTTTAGGAATTAGTAACTAAAAAATGTCAACATTTAAAAAAATAACACCACACAGGCATTAATAAACACCTAATGGATCAGATTATGTAAAAAACCAAATTTTGACAAAAATGGAGATATAACTTTATAATCCTAATGTCACGCAATGCTGATGATGCCACAGGCCTTCAGCCTTGAACACCTTGCTGAGCCTTGCTTATCATAATAATAATCATCCTCATCATCATCATAATCATAATAATCATTACATTGATGATAATAATAATAATAATAAGCATAATAATAATAATAATAATGACAATAATAATAATCATCATCATCCTCATCATCATCATAATAATCATTACATTGATGATAATAATAATAATAATAATAATGACAATAATAATAATAATAAGCATCCTAATAATAATAATGATGATAATAATAATAATAATATATTACAGGTCAAAATGTCTTTTGCATTGTAAGACCCTCTTTAAGTATAGGAATGGGGCCACAGCCACCACCACAGCATCTGTTTGACACCATTCCTCATTCCATTCCATATATTACAATGAGCCAGGCCTCCGATTTCTACCCCCACGAGCCTCCCCTGATGTGGTTTGTCTTTCTCTCTCTGGAGGAGGGACCTTGGGCTGCAGCCCATTTGGTTAATACGGGCCTACACACACACACACACACACACACACACACTGTGATGCATTGGACTCACACTCTGTTGATGAGGTAGTCCTGCTTGAGACATCAGCAGGAGCATCAGCCTCAGACTTCGACATGGGAGATTGGAAAATATCTGACCCTGTTTGGTTTGGTTGGGCCCTGCAGTGCGTAAAGCCCTTGAGACTAGTGACTTACCTAATGACAACAGCTAGTCTAGTCAGACTATTGGGTGTGGCTTGGCTTACTTTGGGAGGCTCTCTCTTCCCCCCCCCTCTCTCTCTGTCTCATGACCAGTGGTCATTCAATGTAATTGGGACACAATGACATTTTTTGACAGTTTATTGAATTATAGCTGCATTACATAGGAAGACAAACTATCTTCATTTCTTCAAGTAAACTTTCAGTAAACAACTCCAAAATGTTTATTCTGCATGAAAAAGTTCAATCATTTTAAATCGTAGACACATAAACTGGAACAACCATCTTAAGCACCTCTGTTTAGAGTTAAGATAAAATGTTAACAAATATACAGCTAGAGGATGGCTTTTATCTGGGGGAAACATAGAGATATACATTCAGGACAACTAATACGGGTATCTTTAAGGTATTAAAGCAAGCATGTAACACAACTGTACACAGCCACTGAGAGAAAAAAAAATCAACCCAAAACAACAATCAAACAGGCAAGAAAATTACTGAATTATCAGTGAGACCAACAACATACATAAACCATGTACAATGTTAACAAGAAATTAACCATGCAATTCTATTTTCCATTTTTTAAAAGGTCAAACAGTTGGAATCCATCAGGTTTATTGATCAATATCAATCAATCCCTCAGAATTCTGGTCACCTAATAGTTTCCTTCTTTGCCCAAAGTGATTTAAAAAAAACAAAAAAAAAACAGACAAATTAAATATATTAAAGCAACATCCTGTTTTCAAGTTTATATTATCCAAGCCCTAAACAGTCAACGGGATAATTAGGACCAGATGAGAAACCAAGCCAGTTTCTAATAGTAACAATATTGATATAATGGTGGCACTTACATGGTGTGTGTGTGTGTGTGTGTGTGTGTGTATATATACCTCAAGGTGTCATAGATAATCTCTCTTCCACTCCATAGCATAAAGCATCTGAAATGTTTTATATTATAAAATGGGCTATATGATTATATAAATATATATACGATTTTCCCTTAATGTCAAAGTTTTATGAAATATGTATAAATGTTCTTTGTAACAGCAGAGTCTCATCTACGTCATGGCCCTTATCAGACAGCTGCCTCCCTAAACACAGGAGACCAGGTCAGGGGGGTGTTCCATCAACATCACTAAAGGACAATCCAGGCTTATTTTAATAAATCCCGCAAGATTTATTCTCCCAAGATCTATCAAAAAAAGATTTTCCTTCAGCGACATTGATGGAATACCCCCCAGGTGTTCCTCCCTGGGATATGATACAGTCCCAACGTGTGTGTGTGTGGGTGGGTGGGTGTGTGTGTGTGTGTGTGTGTGTGTGTGGTCAAGGACCTGGGAGACATTTCCTGACACACAAAACCACTAGGTTCCGCTTCTGGATGCATCTACACACACTACTCTCTCTACCGGGTCTAACGCTTCCTGCCTCCCTACGACCCTAGATAGATAGATGGTGATTGGACGGTCTGGTGTTTAGTTGGAGGTCACAGGGTCGCTCTGCATGGGGTCCTGGGGCGGGGGGGCGGCGCTGAAAAAGATGCCCTTCAGGATGTCCATGTAGAAGGGGAAGTACACCTCCTTGTTGAACTTGACCAGGCGGATGAAGCTGAGGGCCAGGGCCGTGAGCTCCGGCTGGACCAGCGCCAGGCCGCCGGGGGTGGGGGGCGGGGTCACGTGGGAGTTGGCGGTGGACAGGACGAACCGGAAGTACTGCTGGACCCTCCCCTCTGGACAGGGAAGAGGAACACAGACACGGAACGTTGGTGAGAGGTCGAGAGCAAGGCTGGTCATTGAGAGGTCAATGTGGGGTCAATGAGAGGTCAAGCGCTAGTGGACGCCATTTAGCTAACGCTTTTATCCAAAGCAACTGACATTGCAGTGAGTGCATACATTGTTCAGTACATATGGTCCCAGTGGGGAAACGAACCCACAACCTAAGCCTACTTTTAAAAAATACAACGCAGAAATTACAATCCAACACACAACTCACCAAACTGCGTTGATCCCTACTCGTGGAGGAACTGAATGAATAATAATAATAATTGTCTTATTGCCATACAATCAACTTGTCAGTCAATTGTTGTAATTTGGCATTTTATGCTCTAGGCCAGGGGTCAGAGCCATGGATGGCGACCCTGGAGCAATTAGGGGTTCAGTGCCTTGCTCCAGGACACCTCGACACGTGGCCAGCCTGAGTTCGAACCGCCGAGCTGCCAACCTTGCGATCATTAGACGCCGGCTCTCCCTCCTGAGCCACAGCCGCCCCAATGAACTGTGTGTGTGTGTTCCCTTACCAACGAGGCAGCGTATGGGGTTGAGCTCCTGGGCGATGCTGCGTATCTGTCCCCTGAGGGTGGCCTGCAGGTCAGAGGTCAGGGCCGGGTACTTCCTCTCCGCCAGGGACTTGTTGAGCTCGGAGCAGATCTGGGCGCTGGCGCCCTCTAGAGCCTGCTGCAGGTTGAAGCTCCTGAACACAGCAGAGGCGTGGGACGTGAGCGTGATGTGAGCTCGAGTTTGTGTGAGTCAGTGACGATGTGTATGTAGCTGTTGTTTTTGTGTGTGTGTACACACGGGGTGTGTGTGTGTGTGTGTGTATATACATGATATGTGTGTGTGTGTGTGTGTGTGTATATACGCGATATGAGAGTGAGTGTGTGTGTGTGCGTGCGTGTATACACGATATGTATGTATGTGTGTACATACGATACGAGCGTGCGTACATACGATACGAGTGTGTGTGTGTGTGTGTACATACGATACGAGTGTGTGTGTGTGTGTACATACGATACGAGTGTGTGCGTGTGTGAGACCTACGGGCTGTGCATGCCCTCCAGCAGCACGCTGGTCATCCTCTTCAGGCGGTCCGCCAGGTCGCTGAGGCCGACGATGGCCCCGCCCACGGCGCTGTAGACGATCAGCAGCACCGCAGCCACGCCCTGCAGCACCTGCAGCCTGCGCTGGAGCGCCTGCAGACGCCCCTCGTCTGTCACCAGGGTCTGGAGGGGGAGGGGGGGGAGACAAGGTACACTGTCAGAGGGTGTGTGTGGGTGGGTGTCAATGGGGTTTAGGAAGCTAGGAAACTAGGGAGCTGTGACCAGATCTGTGTGAGATTTACCAAAATGTATGACAACACCAGGGGACAGACACACACACAGACAGTCCTGGGGCTACTTGACAGACACTCCAGGGGGGTGTTCCATCAACGTCACTAAAGGAAAATCCAGGTTTCTTTTTGATAAACTACCACTACCACCAACTAAATAAGGCTGGATTTTTAAATAAATCTCACAGGATTTATCAAAATAAGCCTGGATAGTCCTAGCGACGCTGATGAAATACCCCCCAGGTTTTCATGACAAGTGGCGACACCGGAGATTCTAAAAATACACGTTGGTGCTTCTTCTGTCTTCTTCTGTCGCCTTTTGATACTAAGGGAGACATTGGACATTATAGAACTAGGATCACTAGGCCATTACACCATACTCGTGTTTTGAGATCTGTGTTGACAGGAAAATGGACCCGGGTGCTGATGAGGCACTGTCAGCTCCAAATAGCACCTAGAGCAGTACTGGAACCAGTACAAGGGTGTACCAGGACCACCATCAGGTTGTATTGCTGTCATCTTTATTGTCTTTATTGTGTTGTTGCATCATAACTGTGCCTAAGTTTCTCTTTTGGCAGGACCTGTGACCATCCGGATGCAGAACGATGCAAATATAACACTAAATTTATGGACAGTGTGTACGCCGATAATATGCAAGGAATTTTTCCTGGATACATGGTGTACAGGTTTTTGCCCTTGCTTGCTTGCTTTGTGCCGGTGGTCCTTGGCCTCCCCTTGGGGACCGCTGGGTACTGGTAGGCAAACTGGCTAGTAGTCGCTCTATTGGTAGAGGGCTGCAAGGGAATTTTTCCTGGCTACATAGTATACAGGTTTTTACTTTTGCCTGCTCGCGGCTCTGTCAGTATTGATTGATTGACTGATTGACTGAACATTTTCATTGTGTGAAGCGCATTGAGTTGCATCTTGTAAGAAATGCGCTATACAAATAAAATTGGATTTTTGATTTGATTTCTTAGAGCAGGAAGTAAACTGCAGCATTCCATTAACAGGAAGTAATCCATTATTCCAGCATCAGCTCCTGTTTGACAAGGGAAGCTGGTGGACAAATAAAGGGCTGACAAATATACATACACACACACACACACACCTCAGGCAGCGTGTTCTTGTGGTAGTCCCAGGTTAGCAGGCGGATGTAGGCCGTGTTGAAGACCAGGTGGGGGTTGGGCAGGGCCTTCACCCCCTTCCCCTGCTCCGGGGAAGGCATGGAGTCCACCACCTCCTTCAGGGACGCCAGGATCCAGGCGGTGGTGTGGTCCAGCGCACCTGAGGGGGGGAAGACAACACATCTGGCCCGTCAAGCACAGGTACATCCTCGTCAGAACTGCAGAGTCACTCCCGATCTTCCGTCGGAGACTGAAGACCTCCATCTCTTTAGGCTACACCTTAACTGCTCCTCCTGAGACATTACTACTCCTAGCACTGTGTCTCCTAAGACACCTGCTTTTCCCCTATACTATGCCTCCTAAGACTTCTACTGCCCCCCTTGCTCCAGTGTCTATTAACCCCCCCCCTAAAAAGAGGAGAAAAAAAAATGTCCATCACGACAACTGCCAATGGCCCCTGGCCTGAGCTAGATTACTCTTCCTGCTAGAACTGGTGAATTGATGATTCATTTCCTTAGTCAAATGTATCGATTGTAAGTCGCTTTGGAATAAGGTGTCTGCTAAATGCCAAAAATGTAAATGTAAATGTCGTAGGACGTGGGAGGTTTGGTTGACACCTTCTGCTGGTTAACAGGTATTTGGGCCTTGAGAGCACTTAGGAACAACTAGTTATTCATGTCGCTACTCATTCATCTTTAAATAAGACCCAGCTTCACTGGCCCAGCCAGTCCTGGGATTATTATTATTTATTTTTTTAAATACTAGGGGTGCGTTCGTATATTCGCTCTGAGAGTGCCGGAGCGCACACTGGGTTCAACGTCATAGAGCAACCAAGTAATTTGATTGGACTAGAGGCATTCCATGAGCGCTGATCAGATTTCCAGAGCGAATTTACGAATGCAGCCTATATTAATTCACCAACTGCCAAAAAGTTCCGGAACATTCACCAGCTACAGTGCCAAGTGTCTTATGTGATATCTACCTCACCCTACTCTAAGCGGGTAAGAGCTAGAGCTCATAAAATTCTGAAAGATGCCACACACTCCAATTCTGGCCTGTTCACCCTGCTGAGGTCAGGGAGACGCCTTTGTAGCCTGAAGGCAAAAACAGGAAGGCTTAAAAATAGTTTCTTCCCCCAGGCCGTCCACATGCTAAACGCAAGCCATTAGAAGCAGAAGGACCGCATCACACCTTTTTATTTCTCAAATTATTATAGATTATTTTAATTGGTTCCTTTTGTTACTGCGCTAGGCTACTGCCTTTTTAGAATTGGTCTATTTATTTAATGCAGGATACTGTTGTTACTGCACAGAACTTTATGTTCAGGACTTTATGTCTCTTATGTCCTTTTTTATTACTATTGTCTTTTTCTTCTCTGACACAGTGTTGAGTGATTAGTCCCATTTCATTTCACTGCATGTTTTACTTTGTATTTCTGACAGATTTTGGGTGAATGAAGTCAGCCCGTGGCACTCTACAATGTTGACAATTTGGGCGACTTTATTCACCCTTGGCAATACATTTATATTTAAAAAAATACTATGGCTGCATTCGTAAATCCTCTCTGGAAATCTGATCACTCATGGAATGCCTCTTGTTCAATGAAACTACTTGGTCCCTTTATGACGTTGAACCCAATGTGCGCTCCGGCGCTTTCAGAGCTAATTTATGAACGCAGCCTATGAGGTCATTAGGGATGCACGATATTATCGGCACCGATATTTATCGGCCCGATATTGAGGAATTAATGTTTATCGGTATCGGTATTTATTTTTCTACAACCCCTAGCCAGCAATGGCTAACGTTGAGGCTAGCGGACCTAGCACAGCTAGCGGAGCCGAGACGTAAATGGCTAGCTGGGACACCCACTCTAAGTGCGCAGCGTGTCTGGGATTAATCCACGCCCAGGCCGCTGTTATCTCTACCGATGAGTGTATCCACTGTGCAGTGTTCCCCAAGAAACTTCTCCGCTGAGGCTAAGTCGCATGGCTAGCCTGTCGGGAGAAGATCCGCTGCCATCACAGTCTAACGCGGACATGTCTCCAGGTTTACCGACACCATGCTGGGCGGACTTAGTGCCACATAGCCCTGACATCGGTTTCCCGGTACTGGATGACAAGGGAATTGACAGCTTTACCGCTGCTCGCTATTGTAATGTTCTTGACAGACACGGACACAACTTTACTGTAGACAAACAGTAGTTTATTTCTGGTTGCTGGCCGCGACCTACGGCAACTCCGTTGGGACACGACGGATACAGAAAGCGAATCACATCAGTGTGTTAGTGTGGTGTAGTGAGACAACACACAGTATGTTACAGCTATGACCCTAGGAGAGACTCGGACAATGATGAGGTCGCACAACGCATCTAATTACTCTTAAAAAAAGGAGGCCAGATCTTGGCTAAAAAACGCATTGTGCACTGTCTATAACAGATTTAGTTTGTTAGAGGAAATAATAAATGAACATTTGAAGAGTCAGAAGTGTTCTCTTTGTTGTGTTAACAATAGTGATGTAAGTTAGATTTGGTGAGATCACTATGGAATATTAAATCATCAATCTTTGCTCACTACATAGCCTTTCTTACCTTCAGGTGTGCATGAACTACAGGTTATCAACTGTGAAATTATATCTGAATGGTCTTTATTGTCATTGATATAGTACAGGTACCAAACAACGAAATTTGGGAGGGGGAGCTCCCCTGGGGCTAGGAAAGAAAAAATAAAATAAAAATAATAATATCGGTATCGGTATCGGTTATCGGCCACGAGAAGCGGGTAAATATCGGTATCGGTATCGGTTGGAAAAAATGCATATCGTGCATCCCTAGAGGTCATCCATCAGTGAGGTAACGTACTTGGCGTCTTGTCCAGGACGTTCTGGAACGTGGCCCTCTCGTAGTCCACGCAGCCCCGCTGCAGCTCCGGGCGCAGGCTGTGGATGGTGTAGTTCACCATGTCCATCTTCATCAGGTCCAGCACGCGGAAGATCTCCCTGCCACACAGCAACACCACAGGCTCAAAATGGCCGCTTGACTTGGCCCGCCCCAAACCACTTTGGCCCGCCCCAAACCCTTGGATCAAGAATTCAAACCATAAATGCTGGAAATTACAAAGTTAGGGTCCTTTAAACCCTCGTCTGCTGGAGATGCTGCCCCCCCCCCAAACTTACTTGAACATTGTAACAACATTGCTGCCCCCCCGCCCCTATCCCCCCAGACTCACTTGAACATGGTGACCACGTCCCCCCCAGGTCTGTCCTGGAGCTTCTTGACCTCGTCGTCCCGGGCCGGGGCACAGAAGATGGCCATCGTGGAGACGATGTAGGAGGCCAGGCCCTGGATGTCCACCACCTGGTTGTCGGCCTGCTGGCGGATCAGGTCCATGTCCAGAACCTCCAGGATCTGGGTCCGCACGCGGCGGTTGGTTCCCGGGTTCAGGAAGGACAGCAGGACCTGGGAAGAGGCGGGGCCCATCATCATCGGGGCTGAAACCCCTTTCTAGCCCGACGGACCAATCAGGTTTGGTCGTCAGTTGAAGGGGGAGGAGCTTACCTCTCGGATCTCCTCCAGCAGCTTGATGGCGTACTCGTACTCCGGAGGGTCCTCGCTCAGCTCAGACTCCAGGATATCCCAGAATGCCTTGTGGACCATGTCTTTGACGTGCTTCCATAAACTGCAGAAAGGAAGACGTGGGGAATTGGTGGCAATAGTGAGGTTGGAGTGCATTATAATGAGCCCATCAGCTGATTTCTACCTCCTCTGGCATATATTATATAATCTCTACGCAATCACCATGGTTATTGTCATCATCACTCTAGGCCTCTTTGGGCATCACAGCCCAAAGAAAAGGAGGATCATGCAGCTGGCAGCCATTTTGGAGCTAGCTACCTGTCTGGAGGTGGGTTGGGATTCTAGCTACCTGTCTGGAGGTGGGTGGGGCTGCTAGCTACCTGCCTGGAGGTGGGTGGGGCTGCTAGCTACCTGTCTGGAGGTGGGTTGGGCTGCTAGCTACCTGTCTGGAGGTGGGTTGGGCTGCTAGCTACCTGTCTGGAGGTGGGTTGGGCTGCTAGCTACCTGCCTGGAGGTGGGTGGGGCTGCTAGCTACCTGTCTGGAGGTGGGTTGGGCTGCTAGCTACCTGTCTGGAGGTGGGTTGGGCTGCTAGCTACCTGTCTGGAGGTGGGTGGGGCTGCTAGCTACCTGTCTGGAGGTGGGTTGGGCTGCTAGCTACCTGTCTGGAGGTGGGTTGGGCTGCTAGCTACCTGCCTGGAGGTGGGTGGGGCTGCTAGCTACCTGTCTGGAGGTGGGTTGGGCTGCTAGCTACCTGTCTGGAGGTGGGTTGGGATGCTAGCTACCTGTGTGGAGGTGGGTTGGGCTGCTAGCTACCTGTGTGGAGGTGGGTGGGGCTGCTAGCTACCTGTGTGGAGGTGGGTTGGGCTGCTAGCTACCTGTGTGGAGGTGGGTGGGGCTGCTAGCTACCTGTCTGGAGGTGGGTTGGGCTGCTAGCTACCTGTCTGGAGGTGGGTGGGGCTGCTAGCTACCTGTCTGGAGGTGGGTGGGGCTGCTAGCTACCTGTCTGGAGGTGGGTGGGGCTGCTAGCTACCTGTCTGGAGGTGGGTTGGGCTGCTCCACGTGGAAGTCGCGGTTGACGATAATTTCGTGGGCCACCATGAGGTTGGACAGGTCCCGGGCAGATGACATCACGTCATCCAGGGTGATGGTTTTGGGCGGGCTAGCTGTAGGGGACGAGACGCGAGGGACGGGGTGGTGAGCACAGAGCTGCCACGTTACATTTTTACATTTGAACCATTCAGCACACGGCTGAATCCAAAGTGATTTACAGTTAGAGATTCCAGGGACAGTCTCCCTGGAGTAACTTAGGGCTGAGTGCCTTACTCAAGGACACACTAGTGGTGGTGGTGTTCCCAGGTGGGAGTTCAACACATGACCTTCTGATCACCAGTCCAACTCACTATCCACTAGGTGAATTCAGCTTGTTTTTGATTCACTGTATCATCTGCCTTCCTGCTTTGTACTCGAGTGAGTGTTAGTGATACATGGCTTGTAAACATACTTTTTTTTTAGGACTGTTCAAAAGCAAGGACTGTGTGATCATCTAGTTATATGTAGTTATGTGTTTTTTAGAGGATTGATTGATTCATTCAATGTATGACACTTCATTTTCAAGCTTACAATGTTGACCAAAACCAAAAACACCAGACCCTGTCACATATTTAATTTGTTAGTCAGAAAGTGAGGAACAGCTGATGGTTTTCCAAGTCATTGTTAGAACTGTAATGGTATTATTAAGTACTCATATCCAGTGTTTCCTCTATATGGGTCAATGACGTGACGCCTACTTTTTCTGTCCAACTGAATTTTTTACCTTAAAAAAAACATTAAAAAACATAAAAAGATAACATGTATGTCTAATACCTTCCCCATATACATAACCACTCTAACTTCTCCAAACATTTTAGTTATTGGTTATTTTTCTGCTATCTGAAGTGTCAAAACATCATGTGGGGCGACCGTCCAGCCTTGACTTCTATTTAGACAACCGGTTTAAAATCACTTAAATCGATTTAAATATATCCCTTGCTCTATTTGGCATAATTTCAAACATGTTTTACATTAATTGACAAACTTATTAAGCATTTGCACTTATATTTCCATCATAAAATACAAACGAATGTTGTCCGAATATGTACATTTTATGAAATATCATCTCGGGCGACCATCAAGAAAACACAATTGTGGGACTTTTATTTTGAAACCACCTCAAGGACAGATGTTGCATCCGCCAGTCACATGTGAGGGACCCAGAGAAACAACTGGCAGGTTAGTAAGTCTCTCTCATATTTGCAAATAAATCTCTTTTTTAACTGCTGTCATGTACTTGCCACTTTTGGATATCATGTGGGACGACCCCCACAAAACTGTGAATAATAAGTTTTATCTGTAAATCTATATTTTGATGATAAATTTGATAGTGACATGTGGTAAGAAGTAGCTAGTTTGGTTTCTGTAGCTAACTGTTAGCCTGTAATATTTGACTGAACTTGAAAACATCATCTGGGGTGACCTAGTATCATGTGGGGCGACCACTGCTGAGTGTCTTACATGATAGATATACGTCCTGTATTTGTAGTTTCTGTATATTTATATTTTATTAATGATTTATATACATACAGTTCTTTGTTTTAGCATAACTCTTTGTATACTTTAACACATATTTGTCTACATTTCAGTCATTTTCCATTCCTATTTAGGAATTAACGTTTCTTTTTGATTATTGTGCAATCTTATGAAAGAAATGTAAAAATGGTATAGCATGACATTCCATTTAGGTAATTGTAGATGTATTAGTTATGTTTAACTAGTTTAACCTATTTTCTAGATGGCACCACAAACAAGCAAACAGAAGACTGCTCGATACAGGCAGCGGGTCAACGCAGACCCTGCAGCAAGAGCCCACTATCTTGCCAGGAAAAAAGAAAGGTAAAAAACTATAGGTAACATGCAGTAGGCTATATCTTTCTCTGGTGTATTTGAAACTGTCATGTTAGTAGGATTAGGAATGACCTTTTCTGTAATATCTTGAACGTAAGTTTGTATGTAATTTAGGCCACCAGAATGTTTCTCGCGTCTCGAAGCTAACTTGCCAAGACTGGGTAAAGTTCAGAAATGCCTGGGGGCTCATTTATAAAAATTTACTTGAACGTCATCTTTAACTTGCACGTAAGCACATTTTTCTAAATGGACGTATGCATTATTTATAAAACGGACTGTGCTTGTTTAAAATTGCGTACGTCTGTCGTACGTACTTCCGTCTATAAATAACAATATACTTGAAATTGAACGCAGGTGAATGAGCTTTGTATTTACGCCCTGTGATAGCGGCTCAATTATAGAGGCTGAATTAAGCCAAGTGCTATAAATAGGCTTGATTGGGGTGTTGAGCAGCACTTTTGACGAGTTCACACGATGGTAGACAAACAAAAGAAGAGAAACTTTACTGAGGAGGAGATCGACTGTCTTATCAGAAATAGACGCGCGGTCGCAAACGCACGCCCCCGAATTTCCCCGATCACATCAGGCAGGATGCGGCTGAAGGAGGGCTGGGATATACCCGACCGCCTTTATCACGCCTCAATTTAGAATGATTACACCATACAATAGCCTAATGGCATATAAAGGAAGACTGAAATACAATCATAAACATCAGTTCCCTTTAAATCTTGAATTAAACAATTTCTCGGCTGATAACAACATTGTTAATTTTATTACGAGCCACTTTCACTTCGCATGAATTACAGTTAAGTAGGCATTAACGTGTTCGAGTGAGGCTCACATGCCTGTAATAACTTTGCATAACTAGTAGGTAATGTGCGTACGTCAAGTCAAGACCTGACGTAGAGCTACGATCGTTTCCACTGTCAAATTGACTCACTTTGAAATTTTATGATTCACTATTTTGACATGGTTTTCTACGTATGCCAAGGGTAAGATCACATTTTATCCATATTCTATAAATGAGGCCCCTGGTGTTAAAGAAATGCCTGCAGTTTACCATGAGTCTGGTCACAATGATTAGATGGTCATTGGTCACAATGCAATGAGTAAGGAAAATGAAATGGCAATAAAATGGGGAAATAAAGGAACGAAAAGAAAATGGAAGTGACAAATGAGAATGAAATGACAATAGCAAAGACAATGAAATTACAGTAACAATGAAATGGAAATAGCCTAGTTTGTTACATGCTGATGTTCCTAAACATCGTTTTAATGTAACAAATGATCACTGCTCCAACCAGCCTGTGTTGTAAGTCATATACAGGGAACTGATACAACTGTGTTGTAGGTGTTTAGTGTTGATTTCATCCATGCAACTAGGTTGGTGTTTATTGTTTATTGACTCTATAGAACTGTGTTGGTGTTTAGTTTTTATTCCATATATACAACTGTTTACTTTTTATTGACTGAAATTGTTGATCCCTGTGCAATGTGACTACCAGGGTCCACAAAAGTGATGCTACTTAACCCTCCTTCTCTCACTCATAGATTGACAAAACCAAAGATGAGATGACAAGGACGTGAACATTTACATTTGTAAAATATTTGTTCTTGAAGAAGTTCCTGAAGCATATAATGTGCATTGCACTTTAACTTTTTAAATGTTTAATGTTTTTAACATTTGTGATATTTGAATGTTCCTGACGAAACTTGTAACCTACGCGTTTTACGTTGTACATTTTTTTAGTTCTGTGATATTTGAATGAATTTAAGAATATTTTTGACTTGACCAACTTGAAAAGATTGTAATAAAAACTTTGTTCCGTTTTCTTTAGTCTGAACTGTATTGTGTACATTTTGTGACGGCCCTGGCCCCATATTGTGTCCTGGCCTGTAATAAACATCTGTTTCCCTGTCTGCAGAGAGTACTCCTGCTGGACAGGGTTACCAATCAGTGAAAGGCAGGTCAGCTGGTGGACAGCTGATTGTGCCCCACCTGGTTCCAGGATCCAGGGCATAAAAGATCTATGCAGGCCTCAGTATTGAGGCCCCCTTCTAGGCACCATTATTTTCTATTCTTTGTTTGTTCCTTGTTTCACACCATGCAACACTCACCTCACCACTTTCCACTACACTCACATTACACCACTGATTTACTGACTACCACACCTCATCTTATTATTGGCCTCATTTAGTTTACAATAAACATTTTCTTATCATTACTTACTAAGATCGTGTGTGTGTCTCCCGTTTTTGTCATGGTCATGAGCCTGGCCGTGACAAATTGGGGGCTCGTCCGTTTTCGTTTTTCTAGCATTATTTTGATCACCTTTTGGTAAGTAAATATTGCTTTTTTTCTATTGAATTCTACCCGGTCGTTTGACTTTTTTGCTTAATTGATGGTTAAAACATTGTGGTTCATCATTACTTGTGGTGCGACTCCCATGGCTTGTTGCCTTGATTGGCAGGGGGTGCCTTGTTAAGTTAATAAGCGCGTGTCTCTGTTAGTAGCCTAGGCAGAGATTTTGGTGAATGAACTGCAAACTGGTGTCGTAGTCGATTCCCCACCAGTTCAAAATTATCGCCTGCGGGTGTTTTTTTTTTTTTTTGAAAGCCTTGAGTGGCATATTAAGCATTTTGGAGACACACTTATCGCATTTTTGTATATAATAGCCTATTGTTAATTGATCTGTGCGATCGTTTTGTTTGTAATGGTGCTTAGATAGGTTTTTTTCTATTGGGGCAAGAGGGTGTATACAATTGGCTGTCAGTTGCGCACATGTAGGCTACGGGGCTGCCCTGGTAGGCTTACGGTCTCTCTCCTTTGAGTCTGGCTGAGCGTTTTTCTGTAGTGTTGCGGTACGGCGGCTAGAGCAATTGTCTCGGGGACACATTCTTAGCTGTCAGGTGGGCAACCAGCTTGCTGGGGGTCTAACCGGGCTGACGAGTTAGTGTTTAAAGATCCTCCCGCTAACGCATGAAGACTAGGGTTGAGCTTACTCAGTCAGGTCCTGGGGTAGGCAGTCAGATAGGGGCATGCTCCGTTGCGAGGTTGTCAATTTCCTCTGATGCGCGCTGAGTTGTCAGTGTATACGTCATCTTGGGTCCATAGGCCTACATTGTCCTGTACTTAATATTGTGATTTAATTAAATAAAAATGTCTGGAGTAGAGGGGTTTATAGCAGCTCCATCCTATGACTTATTGTACCGTTTTACTAAAGCTCAATTGTTATTGGTTGCAAAACATTATGATGTAGCGGTGGTAGAACAAAAGAAACATGAGCTTAGGGCATGTTTAGAGTCGAAACTGGTCGAGATGGCAATTTTGCCACAGCCTGTCAAGGGTTCATCTTCGCCTGTTGCTAAGCACCCTTTTACATTTGACCAGGAAAAAGAATTGCTCAAACTGAGATTAGACCAGGAATTTGCACTTGAGAAAATGAAATGTGAAATCCAAATGCAAACTGTGGAGTTAGAGAGACATAGGTTGAATTTGATTGAAGGCGGTAAAATCAGTAGTGAAGTCTTAAGTAGTGGGGGTTCTTTTGCTTCCAGGGGAGCAAATAGAGGCTTATTTGATATAGCAGGAAACTTGAAACTTTTACCTAAATTTAATGAAAGGGATCCTGACTTGTTTTTTTCGTTGTTTGAGCGCGTCGCTGACACTCGTGGTTGGCCAGATGCTGAACGCACCCTCATGTTACAATGTGTTTTTACAGGTCGAGCACAGTTGGCATATTCGTCCCTGAGCCGTGAGGATTCTCTGATTTATGAGAAAGTGAAGTCTGCAGTGCTTAAATCTTATGAACAGGTTCCGGAGGCCTACAGACAGAAATTTAGGAATTGGAGGAGAAACAAGAGTCAGACACATCTTGAGTTTGCAAGAGAATTAGTTTTGCATTTCAATCGCTGGTGCAAGGCGTCTGATGTAGATGATTTTGATGATTTGTGTGATCTGATTGTACTGGAGCAATTTAAAAATGCTATTCCCCAGAATATAGCCACTTATATTAGTGAAAAGCAGGTGACTACTCCTGCTGAAGCTGCTGCGTTGGCAGATGATTTTACATTGACTCATAGCAGGGGTAAGTTTGGAGAGCCGCGCATGTTTGGTGAGTCTCGCGCTTATGTGCCAGAGTCTGGGTTTCAGAGGAGTACCTTTGGTTTTGATATGCCACCTGCTGGTCAGTCAGTTGCAACTGATTTTGGTCGTAGAGGTCAGAATAGTTCAAGGAGTTATGAGAATCAGAATAGTTCAAGGAGTTATGAGAATCAGAATAGTTCAAGGAGTTATGAGAAAGTGTGCAGTCACTGCCATAAAAAGGGGCATGTTAAATCTGAATGCTATGCTTTAAAGTCTAGAGGTAAGCCTTGGGCTCCAGTGTCTCATGGGGATGGGGCTAAAGGGGCTGGTTGCGCGGCGCCGGTGGTGCAGCGGGTTAAGTCTGCTGCCCAAGCCTGTGATTCGCTGTCCCAGGTGCGCTCTACACATGTTGAGTCTCCACAATCCTCTGACCTTGAATCTTACTTGCCATTCCTTACAGATGGTTTGGTGTCCCTCGTCGGTGGGGATGAGAAGGTCCCAGTAAACATTTTACGGGATACTGGGGCATTTGATTCGTTTATTTTAGCTTCTGCTTTGCCATTTTCTGATGCCTCGGACACAGGTGACTCCATTCCCATTCGTGGTATGGGTTTGGCTGTATTGCATGTTCCTCTGCACAGAATAATTCTTTCATCTGATTTGTTTCAGGGTGAGATGACTGTGGGTGTGCGCCCAGCGTTGCCCTGTGAGGGGGTGACCATGATCATGGGTAATGGCTTGGTTGGTGCACGAGTGTGGGCAGATGTGGCGCCACCTGTGGTGGTTACGTCTGTGCCAGTATTTAAAAGCAAGCCTGATGAAAGTGAACGGGAGTTTCCTGAGGTGTTCACTGCGTGTGCCGTAACTCGTGCCATGAGCCGTGCCACGCCTGACCCTGACAAAATGGTGGATGATGTGGAGCATGTGATATCACTGTCTGATTTTCCCCTGTCTGTCCCTCACAGTGAACTGGTGAGAGAGCAGCGGGCAGATCCAAGTCTGAAAGAGCTGTTTGAGGGAGCTCTCCCTGCTGGGGGGGTGAGGAACAGCGCCCATGCCTATTTCATTCACAATGAGGTATTGGTGAGGAAGTGGGTTCCCCATGGCGTTGAGTTTGTGGGAGACCCCATTTACCAAATTGTTGTGCCCTCCAAGTATCGCAGCTTGGTTCTGCAGGTGTCACATGATGAGGGTGGACACCTAGGAGTTTCTAAGACCTATGATCGCATCCTCCGTTACTTCGTTTGGCCTCGCCTTAAGAGGGATGTGGCAGCCTATGTAAAAACATGTCATACATGTCAGTTGACAGGAAAGCCGAATCAGAGCATTACACCGGCTCCATTGAGTCCGATTCAGGCAACCAGTCAACCGTTTGACCATCTCATTATTGATTGTGTAGGTCCCCTCCCTCCGTCTCGTACTGGGGCTAAGTATTTGCTGACAGTTATGTGCCAGGCTACCAGGTATCCTGCAGCTTATCCCTTACGCAATATCACCACCAAGTCTGTAGTCCGTGCCTTGACTCAGTTCATTTCAATCTTTGGCATACCAAAAATCATCCAGTCTGACCAGGGTTCTAATTTCTCTTCCCATCTGTTCGCTCAGGTCCTGAAACAGCTGCGCGTTAAGCACAACAGGGCGTCAGCCTATCACGCGCAGAGCCAGGGCGCATTGGAGCGATTCCATGCAACTTTGAAATCTTTGTTGCGCGCCTACTGTACTGAGCTGGACGGAGATTGGGAGGAGGGGCTTCCTTGGATGATGTTAGCCGCCAGGGAGGTGAGCCAGGAAAGTACGGGTTTTAGTCCCAATGATCTGGTGTTCGGACACACAGTACGTGGCCCCTTGGCCGTTATCCAAGATGATTGGAAAGAGTCCGAACCACCAAAAAACTTGCTTAGTTACGTACTCGGCTTTAAGCATAGGCTTTATGCAGCCGGTGAGCTGGCAAAAGAAAAACTAGCTAGTGCACAAAAGAAAATGAAACGCCTTTATGACCACCGAACTGAGCCACGGAAGTTTAGCCCGGGTGATCAGGTTCTGGCACTCTTGCCCATGGTTGATTCCCCCTTTTGTGCTAAATTTACTGGTCCACATACTGTAGTAAAGCAAGTGTCTGATCTTAATTACCTGATTGCTACACCTTTGCGTAGGAAGCCTAATCAGCTCTGCCACATTAATTTATTGAAACCGTATTATGACCGTGTGTCTGATTCTGTGGAGCAGGCGTCAGTTCCTGTTCTTCCGGCGTGTGTAGCCAGTACAGTAGGGGATTCCCCTCAGGTGGTGGCAGAGCCTGAGGAGGATGGCCTATCCAGTCCCGACCAGGAGTTGTTGACTGGAAGATTGAAAAATTCAGAGTCCCTTCGTGATCTTGGGAGCTCGTTGGGGCATTTAACAGAGGTTGAATGTACCCAACTGCTGCATCTTGTTAAGGATTATCCATCCATTTTTACGTCACATAAAAGGGAAGGACAATGTAGTGGCAGATGCATTGTCCAGGGCCCCTTGTTAAAATTGTTTTTGTGTTAACTAATTTCCTGTTTTTACCCTTCTACTGTTCCTGCTCCTCTTAATTATGGCTTCATTGGTACCTGTTGCCGAGGTTGGAGTAATGGTGGTTGGTCCTGAATACAGGTGATTATATATTATTTCAGTGTTCCCTTTGGGACCCTGTTTCTATGGGAGGGGGTGTGACGGCCCTGGCCCCATATTGTGTCCTGGCCTGTAATAAACATCTGTTTCCCTGTCTGCAGAGAGTACTCCTGCTGGACAGGGTTACCAATCAGTGAAAGGCAGGTCAGCTGGTGGACAGCTGATTGTGCCCCACCTGGTTCCAGGATCCAGGGCATAAAAGATCTATGCAGGCCTCAGTATTGAGGCCCCCTTCTAGGCACCATTATTTTCTATTCTTTGTTTGTTCCTTGTTTCACACCATGCAACACTCACCTCACCACTTTCCACTACACTCACATTACACCACTGATTTACTGACTACCACACCTCATCTTATTATTGGCCTCATTTAGTTTACAATAAACATTTTCTTATCATTACTTACTAAGATCGTGTGTGTGTCTCCCGTTTTTGTCATGGTCATGAGCCTGGCCGTGACAATTTCAAATAGACTTTTAACTGCCTGCAGTTTTCTCATCATTTGGGGCGACCATCTGTCATGTGGGGTAACCAACTATTGGCAATTACTGTACTAAATTCAAAATAGAATATCCATCAGTTTTGGCTCAAATATTAATCAATTGTATACTATGCTTAAGTGGATATTATCTGTACACATTTTAACTCAGTTTTATGGGTTTTAGAACAAAAATGGGCATTGTAACTGCATTACGAGGGAGACACTGCCATTATAGAATAAACTTGTGAAGTCATGGTTTACAAAAAATGAAAGGGCACACAAGCCTGTCTTTCTTAAACAGTTTATTTAATTACTGATACTTGTTAAAATATTAGTAATGTTAAGGAAATATATTAATTTTTAGATAAATTACGGTCGCCCCAAATGACTTTTTTAAGGGCGTGTCCTATTCATTCAACTTTAAAAACACTAAAATCTCTTAATTTGGGGTTTTTGCATAAATGCATGTGTACACTACATTCCAAATGTTTTAATAATGGCCAAATATATTGTTATTGTTAGTATTTTAAAATTGGCCCATTCAAAAGTCTTATCCGTCAATGACCCATATGCATTTATTGGTGGCGGGCCACCACGAATGAATTTCCTCCGCCACTAATTGATTCAGTCCACTAAAAAATAATAATAATAATAATAAATAAAATAAAATAAAATCCACCTCTGAACATTTTAGCTGATTAAAATATATCTGATCCTAGATCAGCGCTATAATGGATGTTGACTAAAAGTGCACCTAAATCCACGCCCACCTCTCTCTAACCGCTGATCCAAAATCAGATTAATGACATTAAACATTCAGTTGATGACGTGACACAAGGGCTACTCCTGATTGGTCTAAATGTGAACCGGCATGAGAACCGTGCAGACTCAACCATCCCTGCTCAGCAGTCTTACCTGCCGAAATGCTCGGGCGCCTGTGTTTTCTCCTCGCAAATAACGGGCTAAAAGTCATCGGTAGTACCATCTAAAAGATACAAAAAGCTGATCTAGCTAGCTAGGTGCACAAATAAGATATCACGTTAAATAACTTCGAAAAATTAAACGAAAACAGCGACAGATGGATGGATTTTTCAAGAAAAAAGATGTCCCAGACACTTCAAACATTGCTGAAGCTAGCAGTGGCTATGAGCGATCCGAAACTGCATGGCTGACAGGAGCAAAGGAGCTCGTTGGTGGATCAGCTAACAACGTTTATGGCGGGGTACCACCACCACCACCACCACCAGCTACAACTACAGCGGGAGAACAAGCAGCAGCTACTGTGCGCTGTGGTATGTGCACCAACATATATTACTTTCGTTTGTTACTTTTATTTGGACTTCGGATTTTAAGACCACTTTATTCATGAAAAGATCCAGTTTCTTGTTGCAAACGGAGGAAGGACAAACAACAGGTGCGTTGAAACCAACACCCAATCATGCCAGGACGATGGCTAATTGGATAATTTTGATAGCCATCACATCTAGTTGAAAAACTGTCGCAAGTTGAAGAACTCGCGCAAGTTGGAAATACTCGGAAACTTTCGCCAAGTTGGACATACTTTTCCTGTTGTGTTTGAGACGGAGCCAAGACTGCTCGTTTGGAAGGACATTGGATCCGTGAGTAACGTAAACCTTCAGAGCTGATGGATGGAAACCGGTATCACAAGTTTATATTCTGTATATTTTTTTTTTTTTTTTTGCCATCCTCCCTCTAGTTTTGGTTGAAATTAGGTCGTTGTTTTGAGCGCGCGTGCGCGTTTCAATGCGCGTGCACGCGAAAGAAAATCGCGCGCGCGGACAGGGCTCTCCGCCACTAATGTAAAAATTCCTGGAGGAAACACTGATATCCGTACTCAGTATTGGCAAGTACCCAAATGTAAGGACTTGTACTTGGTCTGAAACAAAAATGCTATCGGTGCATCCCTAATAGGGAGCGAGATTGCCATTCTCTACCGATCTACCGTCTATGTTGTCTCATGTCTTAGACATAAATAAGCAGTGGAATTTGGAGTCAGGGGGAGTAGATTCTTCTCCGTCTCAAAATTGGGAGTCTACTGGGGGTCTATTCCGACACTTGAGACTCAAGAGTCAAAGGTCGACTATTTGTAGGGTCGACCCCCCCCACAACTACTGACACTCTGACAGCTCTACCAAAGTGTCCCTGTAGACCACCCCCACCCCCCACCCCCACACACACACACACACACACTTACAGGACGGGGAGCTGTCCTTGCTGGAGCGGTCACTGTTGAAGCTCTGGCGTAAGGAGGAGGAAGAGGAGGAGGAGGAGTCAGCGTCGCTGGATGACGTCAGGCTGTCGCTGCGCTCCGATGACGACTCTGCGTCACTGCTGGGGTCCTCGCTGCCCGAGGGCCGCTCATCTTTCAGGGGCATGCTGGGACAGAACCTGGGGGGGGGGGCGGAGTCAGAGAGGCATGTGGGTCATTCTGTCTGTTAGCTTATTATTATAAAAATCAAAAAAATGTCAATCATGTCACACAGGCCTATTCTTACATCTGAGAAGTAATGATTATTGTCTCTTGAATCTCTCACACTCAAAAGCTTTTTTTTCCTTCTTCTTTTGTGATGAGTGATTTCATTAGCAATGTAGTTACCGGTAGTCTTTGCACACTTAGGATCAATCAATGTCACGCATCTGATTGACCTCTTGGGCACCCTCAGTCCTAATATAATACATGTCATTTAGCTGACTCTTTTATCCAAAGCGACTTACATTGCAGTGAGTGCATACATTTCTCAGTATATTATGGTCCCAGCGGGGATATCGAACTCACAACCTAAGCATTGTTAGCACAGTGTTCAACCAACTGAGCCACAGAGGACTACCAGTCCCACCTCCCTGCCAGCACCATGACACTTTTCCATTGACCAGACCGGTACGGCACGCATTTACCGTACTTTCGGAACCGCTTCTCCATTATATACAACAGACCTGGAGTGAGCCAGGACAGTAGGAGGAGTTAAGTGTCATAAGAGCACTTCACTTTAATAAGTGCCGCTATACAGCTGAACGGGGGGAAAATGCGATAAGAATTATGTCAAAATGCAGCACTATCATGCACAGATCAGCCTTAAAACATGTAACGTTAGATATATAACGTTAGACAGGGAGCGATGTATTTCTACGGAAAGGCTATGCTTGACGCTTCCATTGGAGAAAAAAAAATGGCGGTTAGCGGTGAACTCTATGAACATGGGATGACAATTTCCATTGAATCAACGGTCTGCAGCGTCACACGTAGCCTGGCACGGATAGTACCTTTTGCTCCTCGTCAGAAAGGGTAGATAAAACCAGCACGGGTACTTCGGCCAGGTACAGCTCGGTTGGCAGTGGAGAACGCAAAACAAACCGGGCTCACGCGGTACGGTAGAGGAAAAGTGCCATTAGTGTCTGTCTGGCACAGTAATGCAGCCTACCTGACTGACAGAACAAAAGAAGCTTCCCTGGGTGATTAAGCTGCCCAGTGTCGGTTGGTGTGTGTCTGAGCCTTCAGTTAAGACACTTAAGCCCCACAGTGGCCAGTAAGGGGTTGTGTGTCCAACCTACTGTTAGTCAACCCCTCCCATCACTAGGGAACAACAAGGTCAGATGCTTTCATTGCTTAAAATGCCTCAGGCTTACCTTATGTCACTATTCTTGTGCATTTCAGAAGGCTTTTTCTTCTTTAGTGAGGGATCTGTGTGTGTGTGAGTGTGTGTGTCTTGTCGCTAGGGGAGGTGTGAAATGTCAACACTGGCCAGCCAAACAGCTGGTACGCCAGTGACCATGGAAACAGAAAGATAGTCGGAGCAAGTCCACTTGCACCCGTGCCAACACTGCTCAAAAGATCAACACAACCCCACACAAGCAAGTCAGGTATATAGGAGTGGGCCTATAAATGGGTCATGTTTTGTTTTGCTTAGGTCTTAGGGAAAACGGCAGTCATCTTGGATTTGTTCCCTGTGCGGTCATGGTGCACTTTTTTCTTGGACCTGAAGCCGAAAACTTTGAAATTTCATGTCGAGAAAGGGCAAATGGAATACAAAATAAAACTGACACCTAATAAAAACAACAACAAAAAGTGTTTTGGACCTCTCCTATTTCAAACTCCTACTTAAAAAAAAAAAAAAAAAAACTAGCCTACACTATTCTCAAACTAGCCTATTAAGAAACCCCCTCTGAGTCGATTTTACGAGGGACATGGGCCTGACACAGCCGAGGGTAACCGTGGTAAACAGTAAACAAACACAGGCCCAGTTCCAGAACAACAACAACAACAAAAGACCACTGACTTCCACTGAGGGGAACAAAGGGACACTGTGTTCAGATGTGTCTCCAGGGTAACACTTGAAAACAAGAGGGTTTCTCCCAACAGCCACCTGATAGAGTTACACATCACTGCTTTTATGAACCTCGAGTAGGTCATCCCCGCTTCGGTTCCTTCCTATTGGTCTAACTCTAACCAACGCAAGCCCTAAGAGCAGTCACAGAGAAAACAAACATACACAGATACAAAAGTGACAGTTGGTCCAACAATAACAAAACAGTGAAACACAGTAGGCCTATCCTTCTTCCCTCCCTTCCTAGCAATGGAGGTCAGAGTAGGCCCATTTAAAAATATATATTAGTATATCATTTTGAGATGATTCAGTGCCATACAGGCCTATTCCAACATCGGAAGTAATGAACATTATCTCTCTCTCTCACACACACACACACACACACACACACACACACACACACACACACACACACACACAAGGGTGGACCAACTAGGGAACTGGGCGTAGAGGTCTTCTGTCACCGCAGTTCACTGATACACTATCTGTCCCTTCCCCTCTTATCACCGGGGGCTGAGCACTGAGCTCCAAGCCCTTCGGCTAGCGTCCATGACCTCATAGGGCACGCTGCTTCACCCTGGACAGCCACAGAGCAACGGGACAAGAAGGCAGGCAGGCAGTCGCACCGGCAACTTTCTCAGATTAAAGTGACACTGCCTGTGTCGATCGGGTATATAGTATACACAACACATGCCGTGGTGTTTAAAAAATAGAGATCATTCTTCGGGGATAATTCTGAAAGTGAGACGTATTTTTTTAACGGCATTATAACTCGGGGGGGCGGGCGGCACAGAGGTGGCCTATTGATAGCGCCGGCTTTAAAATAGAACCTAAGCCTGGTCCCTCCTCCGCTTAGGTGGGGTTGGTCGAGGGAGCCCTGGCCTGGGGGCTTTAAAAGGGACACTCTCTCTGCCATTACTGGAAATAGCATGTAAACAAACAGCTGGGGGGTCGCAGAAAAAAAGAAAGAAAAAAAAAGCGTAGCCTAAATGTCCATGAAGGGGATGACATGACCATCTAACCGTGAACCCCCCCCCCACACACACACACACACACACACACACACACACAACACACAACATTAGATCACTGGGGTAGTGTGAGTGCATCTGTTGTCTTCGACTGATTGTATGCATGGCTAATAAAAAGAAATTGTAGTTTCTGTAATAACATTGCAACATCGTTAGGAAGAAAAAGACCTGAAGGGGGGGGGGGGGGCAGTCAGGAAAACAAACCACCATTGCGTGTTACAGGAACTCTACCCGCATTGGCTGCTGCTTCACGCCGCTCAGACCTCAAAGGCTCGACAACCTTCACTGCAGTATCCACCACTGTACATGTCTGTGCACAATGTACATGTCTGTGCAATGCACGCGGCCCAGACAACCTTCACTGCAGTATCCACCACTGTACATGTCTGTGCACAATGCACAGGGCACCAAAATCGACAACCTTCACTGCAGTATCCACTGTACATGTCTGTGCACAATGCACATGGCCCCCCAAAAAATATCAAAACACGCGTCACTGAGGAGTACACGTGATCCTGAAGAGCTACAGCACCAAAACAAGAGCAGACGAGAGAGAGAGAGAGAGAGAGAGAGCCGCTTTCCATCCAGTCCCACTGCAGAAGCATAGCACAACACTTCGAGGTGGAATCGATAGAAAAACATATTATTATTATTATTATTATTATTATTATTGTTATGATCAAACATGAACATTAACTACAATATAACGCCAGTAGTAACGTTAGACGTTAGCCACAACATGCTAACAAAATACATTCGACATTTAGTTGGTTGTGCAATCCTGTAATTTGCTCATTAGCGTGCTGGCCTACACAGCATTGTTTGACTTTGATCATGGAAACAAATATATAACTAACAGACTATCCCGAGTGACTCCGACTGTCAACAAACACAAACTCAAACCCAGAACAAACAAGGGGTCTTAAAAGTAGACAGACCCACGAGACGTGACACGAACCCGAAGCCATCTTAACAACACAAGAAGACACAAAACACGATAACAAAGGAAGAACAACGTTACCTAACGTATCGTGTCTGCCTACTTACCTAAACTTGGCTTCCAAACAACCAAGTTTATGTTCTCCTAATAACGGGAATATATTGCCATGTAAGAACTTATGATTTACCTTTATTACGTCTCCAAACGAGGAGACTTCAACATGTACCAAAATGGGGTTTTGTACGTCGTGTTAAAAAAAACCGCCGCTAAGCTCGCTGTGCTGCAGGTCGTTTTTTTAAAGGTTCCAAGTCTACAGCTGGCCTTATATAGAGCTGGGTTATACCATTATCACAAGCAGGGGTTATTCATGGCCAAAGAAAACTATACATTTAAACCGTGACAGATATATTAAGCACAGGTGACATATCAATTTTGGATGGATGCATTGCCTATTATACATGAAGGTATGCGTCGTGGTTATAGATATTGGAAGCGTATAGCTTAGTGTATTATACTAACCTACCCCTCTGTCTTGAGAAATGGTATGGTCCTCTTCGCATGCTCGACTTTGTTTACGGATGTGACGTACGTGAACCTTGAGATTAAAACATTTCTTATAAAATGAAGGAATCAGAAGAGAAAATACTACACTGTTATTATGTGCAACTGTAAACCTTGGTATTTTTTTGGCCGCAGCATTAAGTGTTTTATTGGTTATTTAATTGTGTGTTTACAAATGACATATTGTGGGAGTGCGTAGAAACGAGGAAACGGTAAAAAAAAAATATTTTGCGCAAAGGAAAATACATTTTGCGCAAAGGAAAATCGATTTTGAACAAAGGAAAATCCATTTTGTACTCAATAAAAGTTGTTTATTTGCATGTCTGCTAAAGTCGATAATGCACGCAGCACAGCTGATCGTCAACATTTGCTTGACCGGCAACATTTGATTCTTCTCCCTCTCAAAACATTTTACCCTGCTAGAAATGTGCCAGAATTCTGATTGGCTGGCTGGCTGGCCAGTTCTTAAATGTGTTAAAATGTCTGATTGGCTGGATTTTATCACAACATTTACGGATCAAAGGCGATTGGAGGAGATGAGAAAATTGACGGTTGAAGGTTGAAGAGTGAAGAAGATATACATTACAAAACTTACTAGGCGTTGTGTATGAGCCATCTTTCGGATGTTCAATATTCAATATCTCTGAGTCTTCACTCAAAATCTTATATCTTCACTCTTCAACCATCAATTTTCTCATCTCCTCCAATCGTCTTTGGTCCGTAAATGTTGTGACTGACAATCAGGCCAGCCAATCAGACATTTTAACACATTTAACACAAGGAGCTCTAAGTGTCTTTGTAGGACAATCTACTCTGTATACTGCAAGTATATCTGGATTTTGTGCAGAGAAGCGGCGAAAACAAGCAACGCCAGCCTCCTCTCTCGACCGGCATTGTGTATTGTGTACTCAAAAGAAACTCTTCTATGATCTATTTTTGCTCTAGGCACTATCTTTAAAGGATTCCAGGAGGCACCGATTAACTTCCGCCTCACATACAAGTTTGACACCGGTTGTGACGTGTACGACACCTCCTCCAAGCAGAGAACTCCTTCATACACAGTAAGAAACCAATTCATCGTCATCCCTCATGGCTTTGGGCAAGAAACATTGTTGATGTAGGTGTCTTAACCTACTCTACATCTGTCTCTGTGTATTCTAGAATAGAATACTGTACAGGAGCAGACAGGCAGATGACATCAAGGACCCCAATTGAAATAAGCCAGTGGCTTTCTTGGGTTTTTATCCTTTTAGTTGACCTTGTATGTAATATGTACTTTCATGTACCTACTTCTGCAAATCTTCTAATAAAGTTTTCAATCAATCAATCAATCAATCAAGTACAAGAGTTGTACAGAGATCAAGACCTCAGACCACAGGCCTTTGGTCGGGGTCTTCCAGGTCAAACTCCGTCCTGGCAGAGCTAGGCTGCCCTCTGGTGGTGGGGAAGTGTGTGTGCATGGCCTCCTAACAGAACCACGCTGGTAAGTGTGTCTCCTAAGTATTTCTGTGCACCCTTCTCAAAATGCTTTGGCTAGATTCTCGTATTGAGCTGTGAGTTCTCACCTCTCTGAGCTGTAGCAACAGTCTAAAAGAAGAGTATTTTAGTGGTTTAGTCAACAGTGTGGAAGTACATTTGCATATCATGGAGACGCTAGTTGCAGTATTCAAAACTCCCATTGGATTATCATTTAGTACATTTTTGCCCCTAGAATGAGACTGTAAGATGAAGTGGCTTTTATTTATCTGTCCCTCTCCTCTGTTTATGACCATAGCAGCCGTCCCAGTCGGCTGACCTGCCTGTCTGCATGGTGGAAGACCTACCCTCTGGACTCTCCAAGAGTAAAAACAAAACACGGTGCAGCAGCTTTCAGTCTCACTGCTGGCTGCATGCTCCTGGAACAAACTCCCTGAAGAAATCAAACAGGCCCAAACCCTTAAAATATTTAAATCTAAGCTAAAAACCTTCATGTTTTGCACCAGTTATGATTAAACACAAACACTTCTATCAATGTATTTTTTCCATTAACTATTGTCTTTTTAAATGTTTTATCTATTTACTTCTTATATTTGCTTTTATTCATTGTAATTTTTATTTTTATTATGCTCCTCTTGCTGTATTTTTAAATAATGCATGTAAAGCACTTTGAATTGCCCCTGTTGTATGAAATGTGCTATACAAATAAACTTGCCTTGCCTTGCCTTGCCTTGCCTGGAGCAGGAAATGAAATGGTTAGTTTGTCATGACTTTTACACATGGTGTTATTCACCTCATCCCATTACTGTGATCATTGAACATAATGACGTGGTTAGCTACTGTATGTAAGGCAAGGCAAGGCAAGTTTATTTGTATAGCACATTCCATACAACATGGGCAATTCAGTGTATATGTATTCAAACTCTGTGGCCGTTATCAGGGTGGATCCTCACCTGACCCCTCCCCAGTGACGTCTTCAGGAGAGGAAGACTCCTCACGCTCCCAGACCCCTGAGGAGATGATGAGAGAGGTTGACTCACGCTCCCAGACCCCTGAGGAGATGAGGAGAGGTTGACGCCACGCTGGAGACAATCACCTCCGGAGAGTCTTTGGCTGATCAGACCTGCAGTGTCACAGCTGGTGAAGGTGGTGCCACTAGTATGGTGGACAAAGACACAGTGAGCTGTGGGGGTGAAGAGGTCTTGAAGGCACAAGAGCCCTCACCCCACTCCTCCTCTGTCCCTGATGAGATGCCTGATCCTGGATGTCCTGTTATAAGGACAGTTATTCAGGACTCAGTGCAGGACCCAAATGGTGCAGGCGACGCCCAACCTTATCACCCCTCTATATCAAAGTACTCCTAATTGTATACAAATCACAAAATGGTCTTGGTAGACTAATCAGCTAATCATTCCAAGAGTGAAAACAAAACACGGTGCAGCAGCTTTTAGTCACTCTGCCGCATGCTCCTGGAACAAACTCCCTGAAGAAATCAAACAGGCCCAAACCCTAAAAATATTATAATCTAAGCTAAAAACCTTCATGTTTTGCAACAGTAATGGTTAAACACTAACACTTCAATCTATGTCTTTTCATCCATTATCTATTATATTATTCATAAATGTTTATCCATATAAAAAAAAATAATGCATTTTCTATTTACTCAGTGATAGGATGCGTTTTAATCATTGTGCTTAGGGAAACCCTGAATACTTTAATCATTAGTGATTATCAGCAAGTTGTCATCTGACTATTGAGAAATGAGCCAGCCTCTCTTGCTGTATCAGCACAGGACTGCAAACTCTCTGTCTGTAACTGGACCTGAGCCAAATATAGAAACCACGGGACCAGTTGGGATCTAAGGACAGTGGAGCCTTGTGGTGGTCAACCAGGTGGTAGACTTATATGGGTACTGGGGTCAATAGATCAGTATATTTAGGACCAGCCAGTCAGCTGACCAGGGTCAGGTAGCTGGGTTGTCAGGATAATCAGCCACTTTTGGGAGAGGGGGACTTCTCGTCAACAACCCTACCTAGACTCAACGGAGCCCTGTCTTTGGGAATGATTTGCATGACAAACAGCTGGCTGCTTGATCAGCAACTTTTGCCTATATCAAGCCACTGTAAGATGTCATTCGGGGCGAGTCTCTCACCGTTGCTTGCCGTGTATTGAGAGGCTGGCCCAGCGCTGTGGAATAAACTTTATCTTAATTGTCTACCTCGAGCATTAATTAATTATCATAAGGAAGCAACACATCTCGGCCTGCCGCCCTTCATCTGACATTCATCTTATCAATTGGCGTTTAACGAACAGGATCCTAGATTCAGCGAGACAGGTAAGGCAGATAAACCAGTGTGGTTGTGTGCTTAACCTGAATTGTTGTTCTAGAGGGAAAAACCTGTAATTTTTTTCCTTGAATGAAGGAAAGGGGATGAATTTGATGATGGGGGGGCCAATGACTAGATTTGACTAAATATTAAAGGTTGAGTATTGGTGTGAACATGAAGGTCATTAATCCACATATAGGATAATACGGTATAAAAAGGACAGAGCTGCTAGGTGTCACTCTGGAGGAGATTAATACTGACACTGGATATTGATTAATTCATAGAAGAATTGATTAAACGGAATTGGGCATTCCGTGGGTTTTTATTTATGTTTTTATCTGTAAGGTACAGACATGTGTTTATCTGTATGGTACAGAAATATGGTATTGTGTTATAGCACAGGATTTGAAACTATGAAGTAGAATGTTGATTAAGATGGTTAAATGAATAAGGTATTGACACGCAAGTGGTTATGGTATGTAAGTTGAAGTGTGATCTAAAGAAAGTGTTTTAAAGTGGTCTAGTAATGTGGTATTATGTAGAGAAACAGGATAATGAAAGATATAGGTCAGCGGTAATAAGACAGTTGTAGGACGATAAGACGTTGAACGGATACGGCATTTGTGTTAATGGTAAAGCGCAACAGATTTGAGTGACAAGATTGATTTATTGAGACAGGAGAGAACAGATGAGACGTGGATTTAATTGACCTTGATGAAACGCAATACAACAGACTGAATTAAAGTATATGACACGAATGGTGTAACTATAAAGCTCTAACGAGACAATTTAGATAAAAGAATTCCTTTTTACTAACATTGTGTGCAGTGTAATTAATCAAACATGGGGAATCAAATGTCTAGGACAGTAAATTGTGAGAAACGGATTATTAAGTACAAGTCGGTTAGGGACTTGCCACGAGGGGAAAAGAAAGCTATTAATAAACTATTGGAAATTGATCCACACATAATTGATATTCCGATAAAATACACTGATACAGTGACACCAAAAGGATGGATTTTACTTAAATTAGGACCATTCTATGCAGAACCATTTCTAACAAAGATTGCGGAATGGAGTGACGATAATTTCCCAAGTATCGGGAGTTTTGAAAAGAATAAACTGAAGATTATTGATGAATATTTGATATCAAACAAAAGCATTTGCGACCCATTATGGGATATTGATTACATGAAAGAAGTCTATCAAGCATTATGGGTAATGAAGTCTTACGTGAAGCATGTCGAGTGATAGAGTTATAGGGAAATCATTGAGTTAAGTAATAATAATCCTTGTATTGATTAACATATTGTAAACAAATGATAAAGAGTGAAATGAATAACTATTGTATTTTCAGGACAAGCTAAATAGCTTAGCACCAACAGCAGAAAAGTGGTAAAGAGACGAGGGGAAAACACTGCTCCACAACGCTGCACCAGGGACGACGCTCTGAACCAACACTATTAATAGAACTGCCCTTGCAAACAAGACGCAGCTCGGTGACACAGAGAACACATAGAAGTGTTAGACATGAAAATGTAGTTGTCTCTTATTGTAATTATCATACAATTCTGCATTGACTCAGTAAACGTAACATTTGAATTTACTTAGTAAACAGAGACATGCATTGATGACTGTTGATGTTCACACAAGCAAAGAGGAATATGTGACATTTTGATTGATGAATAATCCCGAACGGACAACACAACTCTTGCCAATTCTGTCTCCTGGCAGAACCAAGAAAATGCAGAGGGACTGAGCGACGGACTAAAAAACGGGGGCGTTGCTGAGGGCCAATCTAACAGAAGTGGGGGCTGAAATGACAATGAACGATTGACGGATGAGAGAAAGGGGAAACCACAAATAATAATTCTCTGTGTAACTGTAAATAAAAATGTTGTTTTTCTGTTTGGAAGCAGAAACATGATAATGACAGGACAGACTACAGACGTTGATAAAGCAATTACACATACGAATAATGACAGTACTTCACGATCATCAGTGTTAATCGGCCAACAGCTGAATGCACGAGCATTACACATTGATGCAACATTTATGATAGAAAACCATTCACACCGACTCAAGAGTGTCTCTGATAAATCTACTAAAACCAACGGGTGATTGACTGAGAAATATTTGACTATAAGAGAGGGATAGAACATTTAAATGTTCACAGCAAATTTAAACCTTAATGCAAAATAAGCTCATAGTGTACATAGACCAACGGGGAAGTATTCAAGCCATCAGTAACAATTGTGATCAGAATTTTAACATACGCTACCTCATTAAAAGTATGCTTATGGGAATTGACTCAGATTGCACATTGACAGTAAATAAACTAAGTATTGAAGAACTGATTTGGATATTAAAGGGACGGTTCACGGTTTTTCACAACACACGTCCTAGTTTGAATACCCATGGCATGAACTTCAAATGACAAATCCTTTTGTTTCCTCTAGGAGCATTGATGAAGGACGAGTTAACCATTTTGAGAGAAACTCAATGTCTGTCTACCTGTACTTAACGATTGTGCAATCCCTGTATCTAAAAATGTCTCAGCAGGCAAGTGCATAACTCACTAGATGGGGGGGACCACAGGGGGCCCAACCCACTCTCAACTCTGACGATGAGAACCAAGCAAAGGGGAAAACACGTATTATGAAACGATTACTGATTCCAGTACCATAATGATAACTATCTCTGCTATTAACAATTATTCTTGATGTTGTTGTGAATTAAGATTGAAACTAGGACAAGAGATACCGGACAGACGATGCGTGACGGGAGACACCATGTGATCCTGGCCTCGTTGTGCATAAGATGGATGGCCACAATTCTATCGGTTCTGTATACGATCTGGGTGTTAACTAACGAAACAGACTTTACTTTAACTGAAGACTCTGACACTAATCTTGTTCGCATGCGTCGTGACATCCAGGGAGTTAAACCGAATAGCGCACTAGACTCAGTTGCAGGAGTTTGCCAGTTTGTTGACAATTGTTGTACGTATTCACCACAACAGGAGTAAACCTTTAAGACCAGACAATGGGGACATAGAACAATAGGGGAGAGAAAAGTAGGGGGTAAGGATTTAGAGTTTCAATAACACTGTTAAAACATTTGAGCAAGCAGCATGAGGGTGAATGAAATAATTTCTACTGTGAGTCTCTCAATAACACAGCAACAAGACAAGAGGACACAAGGCGAAAGAAAACAATGGTCCACCAGCGTCTCAGATAGTGCCTCATTGCGACCGGAAAAGCATGATGGTCCCTCTGTTGAAGATCGACCTAGGATATCGAAGAACCAAGACTGATTGACGATATCCCTATTTGTTAAAAATGTATAATTATGTAACAAACTATGGAAAAACATGTGATTTGAATTAATGATGGAAATGATACCTACTTCATTTGTAATGAGTAGTTAGACATAGTAATGAGAAACCTATTTGGATATTTTCTCCTTTAAACAACAAAGGTTTTTATCCAAAGAAGGTGATTATTCATCAGAGTAGTTAACCACAAAGTGACCTTTTACTCATGCCAAGTCAATTGTGGAGTGAGATGTTTGTTCACTTTGTCAGGCCACATGACTGGGAACTTGCATTTGTCCATGGGAAAAGTCATTTAAAGACGATTCCGGGGGAGGAATGCAGGATCTCAACCATGGGGAAAGAAAGAGAAATAATTAAAGTTACTGTCCATTAGAGAAGACAAAAAAGAGTGGGCTGATAGGATGCGTTTTAATCATTGTGCTTAGGGAAACCCTGAATACTTTAATCATTAGTGATTATCAGCAAGTTGTCATCTGACTATTGAGAAATGAGCCAGCCTCTCTTGCTGTATCAGCACAGGACTGCAAACTCTCTGTCTGTAACTGGACCTGAGCCAAATATAGAAACCACGGGACCAGTTGGGATCTAAGGACAGTGGAGCCTTGTGGTGGTCAACCAGGTGGTAGACTTATATGGGTACTGGGGTCAATAGATCAGTATATTTAGGACCAGCCAGTCAGCTGACCAGGGTCAGGTAGCTGGGTTGTCAGGATAATCAGCCACTTTTGGGAGAGGGGGACTTCTCGTCAACAACCCTACCTAGACTCAACGGAGCCCTGTCTTTGGGAATGATTTGCATGACAAACAGCTGGCTGCTTGATCAGCAACTTTTGCCTATATCAAGCCACTGTAAGATGTCATTCGGGGCGAGTCTCTCACCGTTGCTTGCCGTGTATTGAGAGGCTGGCCCAGCGCTGTGGAATAAACTTTATCTTAATTGTCTACCTCGAGCATTAATTAATTATCATAAGGAAGCAACACATCTCGGCCTGCCGCCCTCTTTGTGTAATATAAAAAATGGTTTGATGATCTGAAACATTTAAGTGTGACAAACATGCAAAAACAGACGAAATTGGGAAGGGGGCAAATACTTTTTCACAGCACTGTACATGTCAGAATAGATTGGATCGAACCCCATCTCAGGCCCGGAAGAAGTGCATCTCTCGAGCGCTGAGCGAACCGTGATACAAACCTGTTCGTCTCTGTGTTCTCTCTGCAGGGCTGCTGGACTTGGCCACGTCGTACTGTGAGAACCGTCTGAAGCGCCTGTGTCAGCACATCATAAAGAGGGGCATCACCGTGGAGAACGCCTTCTCTCTGCTCGCTGCGGCCGTACGCTATGACGCTGAGGTCAGTCCCGTCTCCCACCCCTTCACCCCTCAACCCTGACCTCTCACCCCTGACCTGTACGGCATAGTGTATGCCGCTTTAGATTTCTCATCAATCTCTTGAGGCAGAAATCTTATTCAAACTTGTATAGAAGATGCACCCCCCAATCACAGATCTAGGATCAGATTACCCTACCTCCAATCATAACCTCAACCCATTAGGGAGATGAACAACTACCTGACCCTGTGTCAGTGGTTAAGGGTAACTGGTTAACGGTATCTACTCTTGTTTAGTGTTAGCGTTGTGGTTGACGTGTCTAACTGTCTGTTTAAACTGGTTGTGTTCAGGACCTGGAAGAGTTTTGCTTTAAGTTCTGTGTGAACCACCTGACAGAGGTGACCCAGACCCCCGCCTTCTGGCAGATCGACGGCAACATGGTCAAAGAGTTCATCTCCCGAGCCAGCCGCTGTGGGGCCTTCAAGAACTGACCACTAACCAGAATGAGACTGAGAAGGATTAGGCAGAGATGATGTCACAGGCGCCATTTGGATGCGCTTCCTGGAGAATCGTGGAAGTTTGTACGGCATCTTTGTCTAATCCTTGCTTTATCTCATTCTTGACCAGAACCCAATTTCTCAAACACGGGAAGCTAAGCTAAGCTAAAGCCCTGCTGTCCCTAACAGCACTAGGAGGATGTTCAGTCTGCTGTTGTATTAGCCACAGTGCTTGCCTTCGTGCGGTTCATCACACATGGATGGCAGGTTAATCAGTTCTATCCTTGATGACTGGGGAGTCTTGAGTGGCAATGCACAATGAAGAGACCGTCTCTAATTCTGAACTGTTCAGAGAAAATCTCCTATGCTTTTGTAGTTCCAGTTAATATCGTAAGACCATGTGTATTTTGCTACATGATTTTCTTCCAATTGTACTATGAATTGAGTAACAGCACTATACTTTGGTGGCACATTTTGCTCTTACTGTGGTGCATTGATAATGCTTGGGTGTGATTGTGATTCACCTTCTAACTCCACGAATCTCACTGGGCTAAGAGATACTCCATTTTGAACAGGGTGGTGTCCAGTCTTAAATCTGTTCCAGGTCAAATACAAGTGAATCATTTGTGACTCTAATGCAGTGTGAACATATCACAGTACATAGGGGTTTCCTCATCTGCCAGGTGATGAAGCTATGCGAGGGGACAGACACAACCTCACATATTGAAGACTGTGATTCTGCATGTCCTAGCGAACACTGGCAGTGAAGCTTCAATTGCGCTTCAGTCATTGAGAATATCGTGCTCTTTCAGCCGGCGTGCAATGTACAAACGTCGGCGTATTGACAATTTGTGTCAGCGGGAACTGGTGAAAACACAACAGCACCGAAGCTCTCTTAACCTCATCTTATCCACCTCATTTTTCTGGTTTTCTGCTCGAAATGACATGCCCACAGTGAATATAGAATATCTCCACAATCACAAGGGCCTTCATAATGATCTTGTTATCAAATGAAAGCTAACACCTGTGGGGTGGCTGTAGAAGTGTCAGAATCAAAATCTATGTTACTGTGTCAGAGTAAATAGAGCTAGAACATTATAAAACATCTCAAATTCAGTCTCCGCCTAAAAAAACAACAGCTTTTACAGTGAATATCACCTTGGAAACCTGATAACCAAGCCCAAATCATCTAGGAATCAGTACTCCAGGGTCTTATTAGTACTTGTGCCAAAGTTGATGCTAGTAATGTGAGCAAATGCAACTTTGTACCTGTTTTAGTACAGGTATGTTTAGGCGGACACCAAATTTGGATATGTTTAGGCCATTTGGAGACATTTTGGCACCATCTGTGCCATTTGACCTTTCTCATGTATCAGACTGTAAAACTATTATTATTATGAATATATTATTATACTATTATTATATTTCACTGATATATCACTATAGGTATACATTCCATCCAAATTCAACTGTTTTCTCACTTGTTTTGAAAATTAACCCATTCACCTCTATACATTTACCCACGCAAAGAAAAACATACATAGAAAATGAAGTTTGACTCAGATTTATTGTCAAAGCCAACTTTGAAATATGAAACTGAAAATATAATCAAACACACAATAAATCCAAACCTTGAAATTGCAAAAATAACAGGTAAAAACAAATCAAAACTATATACAATGTCAATACAATAAAAGCCAACTTTGAAATATGAAACTGAAAATATATTCAAACACACAATAAATCCAAACCAAGTATCCCATGGGGAAAAGTGCTCCCATCACCACTAAGACTGTCAGAA
The DNA here is from genome assembly GCF_963989245.1 of Nansenia antarctica. Classification (NCBI taxonomy): domain Eukaryota; kingdom Metazoa; phylum Chordata; class Actinopteri; order Argentiniformes; family Microstomatidae; genus Nansenia; species Nansenia antarctica. The sequence continues at coordinate 54,234 of NW_027663169.1, read as the reverse complement.
CCTGGCCAGAAGGGTCCGCTCCACTGCAGATCTGCCTAAATGACACCCCATGGCAGGAATATGAGCATGAGGACCTGGAACAGTACACGTCGTCGGTTCTGAACCACATAGTGAACTGCACCAACTCAGTCACCGTGGACAAACGGGTCCGGGTCTACCCCAACACGAAGCCATGGATGACTGGGAAGGTCCAAAAACTGATCAACAACGCCTTCTTCGCAGGGAAGAGCACACCGCTGTACAGCACCACCAGGGCTAACCTAAAGCGCAGAATCAAAGCGGCCAAGGCAGACCACAGAGAGAAGATTGAGGAATGCTTCCTGAGCAACGACTCCAGGCGGATGTGGCAGGGGGTTCAGCACATGACAAACTTCAGAGCCAACAGGCTCACAGCCGCAGAGGACGACCCCCTGCTGGCGGGAAAGCTGAACACCTTCTACGCCCGGTTCGACGAGGGGCGAACGGAGGTAACCACAACACAAAAACCACTCTCTCCAGCTCTCAGCAGCCTCACCCTCACAGAGCATGAAGTGAGACGCGTGCTGAAGGCGGTGGACCCCAGGAAAGCCTCGGGGCCGGATGGCGTCCTGGAGCGGGTCCTGAGGGACTGCGCCGACCAGCTGGCCGGGGTTTTCACCAACATCTTCAACCAGTCCCTGTCCCAGGCCACCATCCCACCCTGCCTGAAAACCTCAACTATCATCCCAGTCCCGAAGAAAAGCACGGTGAGCTGCCTAAACGACTACCGCCCGGTGGCACTCACACCAATCATCATGAAGTGCTTCGAGAAACTAGTCCGGGCCCACATACTCACACGCCTCCCGCCCAACCTGGATCCATACCAGTTCGCCTACAGAGCCCACAGGTCCACAGAGGACACCATCGCGACGACTCTCCACGCCACTCTATCCCACCTGGAGAGGGGAAACAACTACGCGAGACTGCTCTTTGTGGACTTCAGCTCCGCCTTCAACACCATCCTTCCAGACAGGCTAGTGACCAAACTACTAGACCTGGGTCTACCACACTCTATATGTGCATGGATCAAGGACTTCCTGACCGACCGCCCCCAGAGGGTGCGGGTGGGCCCCCACACCTCCACAGCCCTCAGACTCAGCACTGGGTCCCCGCAGGGCTGCGTGCTAAGCCCCATCCTCTACAACCTCTACACCTACGACTTCACCCCAGCAACTCCATCGTAAAGTTTGCAGACGACACCACCGTGGTGGGATGCATCTCGGGGGGGGACGAGGCGGCGTACAGGGATGAGGTAGAGCAACTGAGCAAGCTGTGCAAGGTTAACAACCTGCTGCTGAACAAGTCAAAGACCCAGGAAATCATCGTAGACTTCAGGAGGAAAAAGTCCGAGATCCAGCCCCTGCTCATCGACGGAGAGAGCGTGGAGAGAGTCTCAACCCTCCGATTCCTGGGGATGCACATGCGGGATGACCTGACCTGGAAGGACAACACAAAAGACACCATCAAGAAGGCACAACAGCGGCTATACATCCTGAGAGTCCTCAGGAAGGAACACAGCAAGCAGGAGATACTGGTGACCTTCTACCACGGCGCAGTGGAGAGCATCCTCACCTACGGCATCTGCAACTGGTTCTCCAGCTGCACTACCGCGGAGAGAAATGCGCTACAGAGAGTCGTGAGAACAGCACAGAAGATCACCGGCGCCCCCCTCCCCTCTCTGGAAGAGCTGTACAACACACGCTGTCTCAGGAAGGCCTCCAAGATCTCCAGGGACCCAACCCACCCTGGGTACGAACACTTTACCCGGCTGCCCTCGAAAAGGCGGTTCAGGACCTTGGCCGCAAGGACAAACAGACTGAAGAACAGCTTCTACCACAGGGCCGTCCAGGCCCTGAACACAGCAAAGACCTAGGTTCTGGGCCCTGGACAGTCTGGACGGATTGATGGCAGCTGCTGGACTGAAAAAATCAGGTGTAGTGCTGAGGCACAAATATGTACATTTCAAGCCTGCAAACTGCGACACTTTAAATAAATGTGCAATAACACTATTGTGCAATATGACAACCCTAGTCGTCTATCTGTACAGTATAGTACAGTGGATAGTGTACATAGCCTTTATTTATGTAAACCAGCTCCTTCCCTTCTTGTGATTTTTTAAAAAGTGTTTTTTTCTTCTTTCCTAACACCAGGGGAGCCACCCCTCCTAAATTTCGTTGTTTGGTACCTGTACTGTAGCAATGACAAATAAAGACCATTCATTAATTCATTCATTCAAGAGATGAGTCTTGTGGAACATGGGGAGTGACTGCAGTTCTGACAGCCGTGGGAAGCTCATTCCACCAGCGGGGAGGAGCCAGTATAGTGAAGAGAAGTGACCGGGCAGCGTGACTGCCGTGTTGGCATAGAGGTGGTGTAGCCAATCGGCCAGCCGAGGTGGAGGAGCGGAGTGAACGGGCTACTGTTTAGGGCAGGGGTCGGCAATTAGGTTTGGCCTCGGGCCAATTTTTTTTTGAGCCACTAGATGGCGGGCCCGAACTTTTTTTTTTTAATTTTTTTTTAACACCAGGGGAGCCACCCCTCCTAAATTTCGTTGTTTGGTACCTGTACTGTAGCAATGACAATAAAGACCATTCATTCATTCCATTAATTCATTCATAAGTAATTGATTGTTAAAAAATGTGACACATTCTAATGCTTTGACTTTTCTTTCGAAAAATGTACACATCGCTAGTCAACTAACACAGCTTGTTTTGTGAGCCTGCTAACAATGTAAAGTAGTGTTGTAGTTAACTAGGTAACAATGTAAAGTAGTGTTGTAGTTAACTAGGTAACAATGTAAAGTAGTGTTCTAGTTAACTAGGTAACAATGTAAAGTAGTGTTGTAGTTAACTAGGTAACAATGTAAAGTAGTGTTGTAGTTAACTAGGTAACAATGTAAAGTAGTGTTGTAGTTAACTAGGTAACAATGTAAAGTAGTGTTCTAGTTAACTAGGTAACAATGTAAAGTAGTGTTCTAGTTAACTAGGTAACAATGTAAAGTAGTGTTGTAGTTAACTAGGTAACAGTGTAAAGTAGTGTTGTAGTTAACTAGGTAACAATGTAAAGTAGTGTTGTAGTTAACTAGGTAACAATGTAAAGTAGTGTTGTAGTTAACTAGGTAACAATGTAAAGTAGTGTTGTAGTTAACTAGGTAGCAGTCCAATCCATTACTTTGCAGTATTTTGGCTTGACTAGCAAGTTTGTGTTGTGATTCTCAACAACGTTGAAACGTAGTTTCACCCTTTTCCATAGTTTTGAATAATAAATGTGTGGACTGACGATGTAGCGCAGCCTAGCTTATTCTAATAATTATTTAACATACTTTCATTCTGAATGATTCCCCCCTCCTCCCAGACAAGGTCACATTATTATTGGATTGGTTGTTTGGTGCCGGGTGAAGTTAGCTAAACATTTAACCTGCTAACTAGCAAGAGAAACATCATGTCACTCTCCAAAGGTGTAAAGAGGAAAGTTGACGGTGAAAACAGGGCATTTAAAGAGGAATGGACAGCGAACTATAATGTTCATCCTACCTGGTTTCATCAACGCAAAGCCGTTGTGAGACTCACATCTTCCGTGCTCACAATGTTCCCTTTCTATACATGCGAGTCGTCCTTTTCCTCAATGAATATGATAAAGACGCACGAGAGGAATCGATTGATGCAAAAAAAAAAATGAGAACTGCCTGCGGATTAAAGTGACGTCCATATAACCAGATATCAAGCAAATACTGACCGATGGGAGATGCCACTTTTCACATTAAGTGAGTACCAAGCCTGTCGTTATTGTATTTAATAACCTAATTGTATTTTGTATATTTTGAATGAATGGCTCATTGTAATTATTATCCCTAATAGCGTGTTTGCTCTGTCGTTTCAGGAGCATAGGCCTATGCACCACCACCCCTCGCATAAGCGGATTACTTTTCTTTCTTTTCTTTTTTTCACCGATTTTGTTGTCAATGTTTTTCAGAATATTAAACTGAATTTGCTTTGTTACTGTTCATATGTGTGTTGCAGTCACATATACGTAAACATTACGTTTGAATTATTTACTGAGCTGGTGTTATTTTTTTCAAACCACACACGGCTATTTCAGCACTACACGTTGTCCACCTACTTATGATTCACTATGAGGGGTTCAGCGTCAGTGCGCTTCGGTGCACCCCGCTGCCTGATTGTCTGTCCCTGTGTCATTCACTCTCAACATGGATAAAAGTACAATAAGCATTATTCAGGTGGAGGTAGATTCTCTATTCGGACATTATAGGCGCTATATGTGGGACTGTCGGTCGGATATTGTAAAAAAATAAAATAAAATAAAATAAAATAAAAAGTGGATTCTCCAAATATTCTGCTGGGCCAAATATTATTGGTGATGGGCCAGCAATGGCCCGCGGGCCGCCTATTGCCGACCCCTGGTTTAGGGGGTGACCATTGCCCGCAGGTAGGCAGGGGCTATCCGTTTTGTTGCCTGGTAGGCAAGCACCAGGGTCTTGAATCTGATGCAAGCTGCTATCGGGAGCCAGTGCAGGGTGCGAAGGACATGAGAACATTTTGGGAGATTGAACACCAGACGGGCAGCAGCATTCTGGATGAGCTGCAGAGGTCTGATGGCAGAGGCGGGGAACCCGGCCAGGAGTGTGTTGCAGTATTCAAGGCGGGAGATGACCAGTGACTGGGTCAAAAGTTGCGCTGCTTCTCTGGTGAGGAATGGTCGTATCCTTCTGATGTTGTAGAGGAAGAATCTGCAGGAGCGAGCAGTTGCTGCAATGTTCTCTGCACAGGATAGTCGGTTATCCAGGATCACTCCAAGGTTCTTGGCTGTCAGGGAGGGGGTTACAGTAGAGTTCTCCACTGTGATGGAGAAGTCTTGGAGAGGGCAGGCTTTCCCGGGGATGAAGAGGAGCTCGGTCTTGTTAAGATTGAGCTTGAGATACGGGTTACCACGTGTACATCAGACGGGGGGAAGGACAGGAAGAGTTGAGTGTCATCTGCGTAGCTGTGGTAGGAGAGCCCATGTGAAGAGATTACCGAGCCAAGAGACTTGGTGTAGAGGGAGAAAAGTAGGGGCCCTAGGACAGAGCCCTGTGGTACCCCAGTGATGAGGGTTCATGGAGAAGACAAAGATTGTCTCCGAGTCACCTGGTAGGAGTGACCCGCCAGGTAGGAAGCAAGCAAGGAAGCAAGTGTGTGGTGCCAGAGATGCCCAGTTCTGAGAGGATGGAGAGAAGGATCTGGTGGTTGCCTGTGTCGAAGGGAGCGGACAGGTCCAGGAGAATGAGAACAGAGGAGAGGGAGGAAGCTTGAGAACAGTGGAGGGCCTCTGTGACAGCAAGGAGAGCAGTTTCAGTGCAATGCCCAGCCTTGAAGCCGGATTGGTTGGGGTCCAGATGTTCCATCTTCCGGAGATAGTCAGTCAGTTGTTTAGATGCAGCACGTTGAAGGGTTTTGGAAGGGAAGGAGAGAAGGGATACCAGTCTGTAGTTGTGGACAGAGGACGGGTCACAGATAGGTTTCTTGAGGAGAGGCTTGACTCTGGCTATCATGAAGGCAACCGGGACAGATCCTGTGGATAAGGAGGAGTTGATTACGGTGGTAAGGTAAGAAAGGATGTCAGAGGAAATGGATTGAAGAAGAGAGGAGGGGATGGGATCGCGAGGGCAGGTGGTTGCCCGATTGGATGTGATCAGTGTGAGAATCTCATCAGGGAGAGACTTTTTTTGGAAGTAGGTGACAAAGTCATGAATGTCATGAATGTGCTGCTGGATGTAGTCTGATCCAGAAAGACAAGTTTCTCTCGAACATTGTTGGCATACTGCATAGATGCAAGGCATACTGCCTTGAGGACATCAGGAGCTGGATGAGCAGGACTTTCCTGAAGCTCAACGGCAGCAAAAACGAGGCCCTGCTCATCGGTTCCAAATCCATCCTCACCAACACCAGGGGCCTCATTTATAGAAAGTACTTTGGGGGTAGAAAACCACGTCAAAGTAGTGATTTATAAAATGTCAACGTGAGTCAATTTGACCGTGGAAACGATTGTAGCTCTACGTCAGGTATTGACTTGACATATGCACATTACCTACTGGTTATGCAGAGTTATTACAGGCATGTGAGCCGCACTGCCTACTGTAATTCATGCGAAGTGGCTCTTAATAAAATTAACGATGTTGTTATCAGCCGAGAAAATTTGTTTAATTCAAGATTTAAAGGGAACTGATGTTTATGATTGTATTTCAGTCTTCCTTTATATCCCTCCGGAGCTGTCAAGGCAACGCCATCTCCCCTTCAACATGCCTATAGTGTGCTCCACAACGGACCTTGCCCGGCCATGCGCTAAATTATACTGGATTTCCTCCGGTGTCTTGGGGTTCGCAAAGGGAGTGAGCAGCCATGTTTTCAATGTCACCTGAATAAGACCATTATATTATTATAGTATAAGCATTTGCCTGGTTAGTTGTCATGATCAAATGTGACAAATGCAACTTACAGAGAAGCCACCCTTCTCTGCCCTCTCCCGCTTCCAGACGAACGCCTACCCTATATTATAGCACTTGGCTTAATTCAGCCGCTATAATTGAGCCGCTATCACAGGGCATAAATACAAAGCTCATTCACCTGTGTTCAATTTCAAGTATATTTGGTATTTATAGACGGAAGTACGTACGCAATTTTAAACAAGCGCAGCCCGTTTCATAAATAATCCATTTAGAAAAATGTGCTTACGTGCAAGTTAAAGATGACCTTGGTCAAGTCCTACTTTAGAAGCAATTGCACGTGTCGTAGAAAGTGTCCATGAGTGAGTTCTTGAAGGCTGACTTGGAGGTGAGTTTGACCTGGGGCCTCATTTATAAAAAAAAGTACTTGAACATTTTACTTGAACACTTTAACTTGCATTATCAACATCACAGCACAATTGAAAAATATATGACACAAGAATTCACATTCAAAGGGAAAAAGTTTACTTTGCTTTACTTTACTTTTATTTATTTGTATAGCACTTATCAAGACAGCAGTCACAAAGTGCTTCACAGTACATTTGGTAGTATACAGCATAACACAGCAAGTAAACAGGCAACAAATAAAATATATTTGTATAATTCATAAAATGTAAACAAGCACTTCACAAAAGCAATGAAACAAATGATAAAATGATAAAATCAATACAGATATCAAGAAGTAAAACGAGAAAACAACTTATATAAAATAATTGGGTTTTTAAATGTTTAAAAAAAAAAGTGGTACAGACCCAGCTAAACTGACAGTGAGGGGGAGGCGATTCCATAATGTTGGAGCTACAACAGTAAAAGCTCGGCCGCCCTTTGTTTTGAGCCTAGACCGTGGGACAATTAAAAGCCGTTGGTCAGACGATCTAAGTGATCTAGGTGCAATGTATTGTGTTAAAAGATCGGAAATATAGGAGTAAGTAAATTAAATCAATTAACAAATCTAAATGTATAACATTATAGTGCAATAACATTATACTGCATGAAACAATAAGATAATAAGCAAAAATCGAATGATGTTGTCTCACTGAATGTACCTACATTAAGGTGTTTCAGTAGATTAAGTCTCGTGGAAAGGAAAGATTGTCAATTTAGAAACTTAATGTGAATTTTGACATTATGATTTTCTCATGAAGTCAAGTTTGATATTCTCAGTTTTATTTGAAGTTATGTCAGTGGCTGTGGCTTTCATTTCTGTGGAGCCAAACTTGATTTCTAACCTGACTTTGCGGGCCTTGCCCCCAAGGATGTCAGACATCGGAACAGTGAAGGAGCCAATCTGTTCTATTCCCCACTCATCTACATACTTGATAGATTTAGGATTGCGTCTATCTGTGCTGTAAAAGGTGAAGGTCATTCCTGTCTGATCTGTTTTTATGGGAGAGAAGCTGTGCTCCCTGACTTCATCACAACCCACTGACTGATCCATATAAACCAGTTTCTCAAATATGTCATTACACCACTCTCTGTCTTCATTTGTGAACTTCTTTGCAGGTTTGTGCGCGGATTCATCAAAGATGGCAGAAACAGCAATCCCATAAGTCAGGCCACTTACTCGTGCTGACATCACCTTAGGGTTTACCCCGAAAAGGACAGCTCCCTTCACAATGACCTCCTGGGGATCAAGAGGGCAGAGCACTTTGCACTGATTTCCAAACTTCTTCTTAATGTGACTCTGCAGGATCTTACTTGAGGCATAACCTCCCACTAAGACAATGAATTCAATCTTGAAAATATTTTTTCAGGATTTCCTTAAGACTATTAGTTATTCCTCTAAGGCTCTCCTCAAAGAAGGAACACAGTTTCTTACTTGTGATTTTGATTGACCCTTCATCCCAGGATGCTCCATTGACCTTCTTGAAGAAGCTTTCCATGTCTTGCCTTTTCTGAGCTAATGTTGCCAAGTTAAAAGGGCAGGGTACCTCTATGTCATCATCTGTACGCTTAAGTACAGAGAATTCATACATTATCTTTTGCATCTCGCTGCAGAGTACCAACTAAGAAAATGCTCTTTAATGATTACTAATGACAGGGTGTTCATGTCAAGGTTCATTTGGGTCATGTAGGCTGTTTATAGGCAAGGTAAACCTATAAACAGCCTACCGGTACATGATCCACCAGATAACAGTACCCAAAGACCCATTTACTTCATATCTTATGCACAAAACTGAATGACTCAACCTGACCACAAATCCTTCAGTGGCAAAAATCCAGTCCAATTGATTGATTGATTGAAAACTTTATTAGAAGATTTGCAGAAGTAGGTACATGAAAGTACATATTACATACAAGGTCAACTAACAGGATAAAAACCCAAGAAAGCCACTGGCTTATTTCAATTGGGGTCCTTGATTCTCAATTCATCGTTACATGTAAGACAGACAAAAAAAAACTAGTACTATCTACAAGATAATACAGACAAATAACTAGTACTATCTACAAGATAAATATACATCCATCATGGGAAGAACAATACAACAAAACATTAGGTATGTACAGCGGGTAGGACAGGTGGGGACATACACCACAGGTGGGGGCGGGGGACAAAACACAAAGTATGTACAGTGGGTAGTTCGGGTCTTTTAATCTGATTTTTGATTTAGAGGGTCCAGTTACGGATTGCAGCCTCCTGTAAATGTTTTTTGAGAGTGGTTTTGAAGGTGGGCAGTGTTTTGCACTCCTTTAAGATTATAGGAAGGGCGTTCCACATTTTTACTGCATAGTTTGCAAACGAGTTTAACCCCTTGTTTGTGGTGCAACGCGGTTGAACGTGGTTCGTGGAGCTTCCTCTGGTATTGTATGTGTGGACGTTGTTCACTTTTTGGAAGTATGTTGACAGGTACTTGGGTGTCTTTGTGGTGTAGCGTATCTTGAAGACCAGGCCCAGTGCAAGCTGCTGCACTCTGTCAACTACTCGTAGCCAATCAAGGCTCAAAAAATGAGCAGCGGTTAGATGTGTCCTAGGGTTGAGGCCTAGCAGAAGCCTAACCAGTTTATTTTGGGCTGTCTGGAGTCTTGTTTTATGGGCCTTTGTGGTTCTATAGTACCATGATGTTACGGCATAGTCGAAGTGACATTGAATGAGAGCTCCTGATAGGGTCCTCAGTGTGTTTTTACTGACAAGTGAGGATATCCTGTACAAGAATCTAGTTCTATGGTTCACTTTTTTGATTACTTTTGCTGCCATTTTATCTCCGGAAAGATTTGCCTCTAAGATGGAGCCCAGGTATGTAATATCCTCTTTTCTTGTGATATTAATGTTACCCACTTTTATTTTAAAATGTTCAGCCTTTCTGAGTTTAGATGGGGATCCGTATAGGATGGTTTCAGTTTTACCTAGGTGTATTGATAGTTTATTGTCAGCTAGCCAGATGCAGATTCTACTCGATCCAAGCCATGCAAACGATTTATGTATTGGTCAAGACAATGGTAATCCTGCATGAACTGTCACTACTTCAGTGCATCCTAATCAACAGCTGAACTCCTTCTACGCCCGGTTCGACGAGGGGCGAACGGAGGTAACCACAACACAAACACCACTCTCTCCAGCTCTCAGCAGCCTCACCCTTACAGAGCATGAAGTGAGACGCGTGCTGAAGGCGGTGGACCCCAGGAAAGCCTCTGGGCCGGATGGCGTCCTGGGACGGGTGCTGAGGGACTGCGCCGACCAGCTGGCCGAGGTTTTCACCAACATCTTCAACCAGTCCCTGTCCCAGGCCACCATCCCACCCTGCCTGAAAACCTCAACTATCATCCCAGTCCCGAAGAAAAGCACGGTGAGCTGCCTAAACGACTACCACCCGGTGGCACTCACACCAATCATCATGAAGTGTTTCGAGAAACTAGTCCGGGCCCACATACTCACACGCCTCCTGCCCAACCTGGATCCATACCAGTTCGCCTACAGAGCCCCCAGGTCCACAGAGGACGCCATCGCGACGACTCTCCACGCCACTCTATCCCACCTGGAGAGGGGAAACAGCTACGCGAGACTGCTCTTTGTGGACTTCAGCTCTGCCTTCAACACCATCCTTCCAGACAGGCTAGTGACCAAACTACTAGACCTGGGACTATCACACTCTATATGTGCATGGATCAAGGACTTCCTGTCCGACCGCCCCCAGAGGGTGCGGGTGGGCTCCCACACCTCCACAGCCCTCAGACTCAGCACTGGGTCCCCCCAGGGCTGCGTGCTAAGCCCCATCCTCTACAACCTCTACACCTACGACTTCACCCCCGTCCACCCCAGCAACTCCATCGTAAAGTTTGCAGACGACACCACCGTGGTGGGCTGCATCTCGGGGGGGGACGAGGCGCGTACAGGGATGAGGTAGAGCAGCTGAGCAAGCTGTGCAAGGTTAACAACCTGCTGCTGAACAAGTCAAAGACCCAGGAAATCATCGTGGACTTCAGGAGGAAAAAATCTGAGGTCCAGCCCCTGCTCATCGACGGAGAGAGCGTGGAGAGAGTCTCAACCCTCCGATTCCTGGGGGTGCACATACAGGATGACCTGTCCTGGAAGAACAACACAGCAGCCACCATCAAGAAGGCACAACAGCGGCTCTACTTCCTGAGAGTCCTCAGGAAGGAACACAACAAGCAGGAGATACTGGTGGCCTTCTACCGCGGCGCAGTGGAGAGCATCCTCACCTACGGCATCTGCAACTGGTTCTCCAGCTGCACAACCGTGGAGAGAAATGCGCTACAGAGAGTCGTGAGAACAGCCCAGAAGATCACCGGCGCCCCCCTCCCCTCTCTGGAGAGCTGTACAACACACGCTGTCTCAGGAAGGCCTCCAAGATCTCCAGAGACCCAACCCACCCTGGGTACGAACACTTTGCCCGGCTGCCCTCGAAAAGGCGGTACAGGACCATGGCCGCAAGGACAAACAGACTGAAGCTCAGCTTCTACCCCAGGGCCATCCAGGCCCTGAACACAGCAAAGACCTAGGTTCTGGGCCCTGGACAGTCTGGACGGATTGATGGCAGCTGCTGGATTGAAAAAATCAGGTGTAGTGCTGAGGCACAAATGTGTACATTTCAAGCCTGCAAACTGCGACACTTTAAATGAATGTGCAATAACACTATGTGCAATATGACAACCCTAGTCGTCTTATCTGTACAGTATAGTATAGTGGATAGTGTACATAGCCTTTATTTATGTAAACCAGCTCCTTTCCCTTCTTGTTTTTTTTAGTTCTTTTTTTTTCTTTCCTAGTACCAGGGGAGCCACCCCTCCCAAATGTCGTTGTTTGGTACCTGTACTATAGCAATGACAATAAGGACCATTCATTCATTCATTCATAATCACACACCAGTGGTGTGACCAGGTATAACCCCAAAGCATTATATTACTCTCAGCAGGATTAATGGCAGTACTCACACAGAAATTAAGTACTGCAATTGCAGACCTAATAATAATAATAATAATAATAATATAATAATAATAATAATAATAATAATACTCACCCACGAGTTGAGCATTGACCAATGGAATGACAGGGTACTCCGTTTAAAAAGGAGCCGCGAGCCTCACACGTAACCATAACAAAACAGCTCACCTGACGACGAACACGCAGCTTGAGGACAACGGTAAGATCATATGAACTAGTAGTTCATACTAGTATATATTATATAGTAGTATACCAAAGTCGTTGACACTACCCTTTCATTAACCCAAGAAATGATAGTCTGGCTAGCCAGCTTTTTCAGGGTTTGCTAGCTAACGTGTTAGCTTCTACCACACTGGTAAGCAGCCGTCTTGCTGGGTAGCCAGTCAGCCAACTACGAACTCTGGCTTGTTGATTTTTAACCTTTCTCTTTTCGAGAGCATTGATCATTAAGCAATATCACACGAGAGGGAATGTGTTATACTGAATATCAGCACGACAATCACAGCCGTGATATTCAGTATAACAGCACGACCTCGATTGTGATATTGCTTTTATACAACAGTTCTACAGCGCGATTTATTAGTTAACAGTAATAAGCGACAACAGATTATGATTTGTTTGTTTATTTAATCATAAAAATAAACAAAAAATAGTTCCGCAACTAAACTTCAAATGGACTGTTGCCTAGTAACCTGAAAACAAACAATGTAGTCTAATTAACGGTCATTTAGTAGAACACCTGTGCGGCGGAGTGATACATATAGTTAAAAGTCCCAGTGCTGTTATACTGTATCGTAACTCATGGAATGCCTCTCGTCCAATCAAATTACTTGGTCGGAACTAACTGTTGTATAATATGTAAATAACGGTAGTGAGCTTTTGTGGCTGCAACTGCTAGCGTTTGTCTGTCAGTGATGGATCTGTGGCTAGACAATCAATGTATTGCTATTGGGTAGAGTTACTGCACACAAAAAAAAAAAGTTAATATAGATATTAGCTTCAGCCAGCTCTGTCTCAAAACGTATAAATGTCACAGCTTAGAAAGTCACACCGTAGTAATCTTGGGAACCAGATGTACATCTGTATGTTTTGTGTACCTTAAAAGTTGTCGAAAATGGGTTTGAAATGGAAATTCCCAACTGCCAAGTGTGGAGTTTTGAACATTCCACCACTAGAACACACACCACTACATGAAATTCCCAACTGCCAAGTGTGGAGTTTTGAACATTCCACCACTAGAACACACACCACTACATGATTGAAAGTCTCATCGCGCAGAAACGGTCACTCTCTGCGTATGTGGCTGAACATGACCACTGCCCTCAGCTGCCGACTGTCTGCATGATCAGTCATCTCCTACCTTCCTCCCAGGTCTCCTTCAACAGTACATCCTCTTGATAATAGCACTTTTGGATTTGGAAAAAAAACATTTTAGCCATCAGAGATAGATAGAATAAATACTGAGAGGACATGATGCTCAGGACATATTACTTATTAAATTGGTCTTCATGTAAAACATCAGATTTGGGTTGTAGATTTATCATGCATCACACGTTTTGTTTTTACAAAGTAGTTTTTTGCTTGTTTTTTTGCAAGCTTTATAAATGAGGCCCCTGATGCCCATTAGAATACTCTGATACCCAATTCAGATTTGATCTGAGATTTATATTTACATTTCTGACATTCAGCAGACGCTTTTTTATTTATTTATTATGATCTGTAAAGGCAAGGAAGAGCTGGAGGCCATGCTGGAGTCCAAAGGCGACCAGGTGGACCTGTTCTCCCTCGCCCAGGAGGACGAAAGGTGGCACAGCTCAACAAGGCCCTGCTGGACTTTGACTCCCGGGTGGGGCCTGGCAAGCTGCACCCCAAGCACCGGCTCATCCCCGACTGTGGCCGCAGCACCAAGATGCCCATGTATCAGCTGTCACTGACCATCAAGATGCCCATGTATCAGCTGTCACTGACCATCAAGATGCCCATGTATCAGCTGTCACTGACCATCAAGATGCCCATGTATCAGCTGTCACTGACCATCAAGATGCCCATGTATCAGCTGTCACTGACCATCAAGACGCCCGTGGTGTTTGACAAGCTACACTCAGAGGCGTGGAGCATCAGTGCCAAGCTGCACTGGTTCGTCTTTGGGCATGCGCCCCAGGACCCGTGGGAGAAGTTTGAGATCTACTACAAGCTCTTGCCAAGCTGCAATCAATGTACACCTTCTCAGAGAGGACGTTTGAGAGCATTCAGTCAAGCCCTTTCTCCATCAACCTGGATAAGAGCACATCAAGCTCCAATAAGAAGGTGCTGTCAATCCTTGTTGGTTACTTTAATCAGGAGCTGAAGCATGTGGTCGTCGAGCACCTTGGCTCCATTGAAGTACTAAAGGGCACTGCTGAACATCTGGAAAAGGCCCTAGTGACCTTTTTCAAGGAACACACAATTCCATTTACTAACATGGTTAGCATGATGATGGACTCCTGCAACGTCATGCGAGGGAGTAAGTCCGGGCTGGAGACCAGGATAAGGTCCAAGTACTGTCAGAACCTCCTAGATGTTGATGGAGATTCCTGCCACCACATCCACAATGCCGGCAAAATTGGAGATATACAAGATCCACAGTGATATAGTGGAGATATACAAGGACCACAGTGTTGGTGAGCGGGCAAAGGCCAGGATACAATTTTTCCACCAGGACCCCCCCAAAAATTCTTTAAATTAATCTAATATTGTAAAGGGGAGCCTCAGCCGCCAACAATCTTATGTGATTAATCCTCTTGTATACTGTATGTAGCCCAAAATACATATTGTATTTAATCTCTCTCTTCCAGGAATGACGCAAGTTGGGAAGGACAGGAAAGAAAGGGTGTGGAAGAAGCTCTGGTTTGAGAGTCGCAACACAGACCTCCAGCTGAGCATTTACCTCGGCGTCCTTCCCATCATGAAGGAGTATGTTTCGGTGTTCCAGGTGTGTGTTTTCACACTAATGAATTAGTGAATTATCAATCTCTGATAGATAAACTAAATAGGCCCATTCTCTCATCAGTTAGATTGTGATATAAACAGACCCTCAACTGCATGTCTGTGTATGGTAATAGAATTGTTGTAGCATTTTATAATAATGCCATTATTCACAGGGCAGCCAAACCCTTGTCCACAAGCTGCATGACAAGCAGCTTGAAGTTGTGAAAACCTTCATGGGGTGCTTTATCAAGGCTGAGAATCTGCATACCACCCCAAAGAATATCATGGAGTTGGATTTCAACGACAAAATGCTGCCTCTCTGTGAGCTGTATGTCGGACAGGTGGCGGAGAAACTGAAGGCAGGAAATCCACGTAATCAGGTTAGTAAATGTATTAAAAACGGCAAATCAAACATTTATAAATTTCTCCAGGTAAAATGATTTAATTGCAATCGTTTTAATGTTTTACAGAGTGTGCTGCAGTTTCTCGAAACAGCGAAGACTGCATACATGTCGACAGCAGCCTATATGCAGAAAAAGCTGCCACTGGACAGCAGGACCCTGCAGTCACTGTCTGCCTTGGACCCATTGGTGAGGGGACACTCAGAGACGGGCATCCTCCTGAAGTGGCTGGCAGGGATGATGAGCCACTCGGTGCCACACCCCAATTTGACGTGCCACTGGAAGTTGGCAAATTCAGCACAAATTCCACCCTTCCCCTGTACACTGATGGGGACAACATGGTTAACTGGTGGGCAAATGTCATTGACACTGGAAGGTACCCAGGCCTCAACCATGTGGTTCGAGCAGCGCTCTCCATTTTCCAAGGACCAATGGTGGAGTCATCGTTCAGTGCCATGGGAGATATTATTGACTGCAAAAGCACCAGAATGAGCATGGACACCTTTAGGGACAACCAATCCAGACAACCAAGTATGCCCTCAGGTCCAGGGGTCAGACAGCAATACAGATGTTCAGGAGAGAGGATGTCAAGTTCTCAAAGGTAGACAAGGTCCTATGCAGGAATATCCACACTGCAGGCTCAAAAGACAAGGCTCGCAGACAACAGGCCCTGTTGAAGACAAAAGGGAGGCAGGAAGAGTTTGGTTGCCAGCCAACAACCAGTGCTGCACAAAGCAGGAAGACTGCAGTGGAGGATGACAGGCAAGCCACAGTGAGGCACATGGCTGCTCAAAAAAGAAAAAAAAGCACTGGAAGTGCTGGTACAGGCAAAGAAGGCAAAAAAGCACAAGTGATGTGCTTGGTGGGATGGACTTCATCAGAATTGGTTTTATTTGTTCAAAAATAAATGTTCAAAATATATTTACAGATCATCTTCTCCTCTTTCATTTGGGAGAGTAAGTCACCAAGGATTAGCCAACAAGTTTTACAACTTCCATATAATGATGGTGGCTTAAACCTACCGAACCTTAACATTTACTTTCTGGCTGCCCAACTTACCCAGATTAGGCAGTGGTTCTCTAGCTCATCTAGCGCATGGTCAAGACTGGAATCTTATGACATTCTTCCATATGAACTGAGATACCTGCCTTATATTGGTTTACAACAGGTTAAAAAAATCACAAATAATCCTATTATTATTAACAGTTTACTAATATGGAAGAACTCCCATAAACGTATGGGTCACAAGGAACACCTTTCGCCCTATACTCCTATCTGGAGAAACCCCAATTTTACATCTTGTTTTAATGATGACACCTTCAAGTCTTGGTACGACAAGGGGATAAGGGAAATAACACATCTTTACGACAGTGGTACATTTGTTTCTTTCCTTCAGTTAAAGTCAAAATATAATTTATCTTCCACACATTTATTTCGATTTTTTTCAAATCCGCCATATGATACAGACAACTCAAGGCACTCTTGAAGAACCCAAGCCCTCCAAAATAGAAGGCCTTATCAATAAGGAGGTTCAAAGTTCTAAATGTATTTCTCAAGTTTATTTATCTCTGCTTGAATGCTTGTCTACAAGTACAGATGCTACGAGGTGTAAATGGGAAAAGGATTTAGACATGGATATAAGTAAAGAGGACTGGTCTTTCTTTTGTCTTAAAGTTCATAAATGTTCTTACAATATGAGGCACAAACTCCTTCTTTTTAACATTTTGCATAGAACTTATTATACACCTGCAAAACTTTATAAAATGAATAATGAAATGTCCTTTTTGTGCTGGCGCTGCAAAAAACAGAAAGGGGACTTTTACCATAATGTTTTGGTCATGTAATTTGTTGTTAACATTTTGGAACTTTGTAATTGACACGATAGCATTATGTTTAAATATTCATATTGCAAAATCATCTCGCTTGTGTCTTTTAGGCACAATCAATATGGATCCTTGGAATGAATTTAAAAAAATATATATTGATCTTGCTTTGATTGCTGCAAAGAAGTGTATTGCAATCCATTGGAAATCCGATTACTCTCCTACAATATCACATTGGTTAAATGAAATCTCTAGCTACATTCCATTAGATAAAATATACTATAATATAAGACATAAGAGTCAGGACTTAAAAATATGGCAACCACATATAGATTTTATGGCAAGAAGGGCAGCTTCAGGTACTATTGTTTGATGGACAGTGTTTCTTGTAGGGATGCACGGTGATGTGAATTGCTGTTAATATCATAGCGCATCCCTAATGAATGTATTATTGTGTGTGTGTGTGTGTGTGTGTGTATATGTAGGCATGTGTGTTTTGTCTTATTATTATAATATTTTTGTTGTGTTGTCGTTGGGCGTTGCCGCACAATGGTGGGTGGGGGGGGGGGGGGGGGATACAAGGGGGCGGGGAAACAAGAAAAAATGTGTTCAATTATATTGTAAAAATGTTTTAATCTTTGAAAAGAAAGAAGAAAAAAAAGAAAGAAGAGGCGGCCCCAGGTCATCCAGGAGTTCCAGAGCCCCGCTCCTGACGGCCCCACGATCATGCTGCTGTCACTCAAAGCTGGCGGGGTGGGACTCAACCTGACAGCCGCCTCCCGTGTTTTCTTCATGGATCCAGCGTGGAACCCTGCAGCAGAGGACCAGTGTGTGGATCGCTGTCACCGCCTGGGCCAGAAGAGAGACGTCTTCATCACCAAGTTCATCGTGAAGGACTCTGTGGAGGAGAACATGGTGAAGATTCAGAGGCAGAAGCAGGATCTGGTGGACAAGGCTTTCGGCTCCAAGAACCCCACCGACAAGAAGGCGTCACGCAATAATGAAATAAAAGCCCTCATGGAGCTGTAGACGTCCCTACGTATGGGAACCTTGTTAAGAAATTCCCATTTTGAAGTTTAGTTTTGATACTGTTTGTTGTGGAATGTTCTCTCAGCACATATGTCCATCGTTACATTCCCACTCACCACACTGCCCTTGGTTAACAAGTCTCATGATACATTTACATTTTTGGGCATTTAACAGATGCCTTTATCCAAAGCGACTTTTCTTTTTGGGGATTGATGTGTGGTTTCATGTATGTGGGAATAAATGTTTTAAGTGACAAACCAAAAAAACTAAAACTAAAACAAACAAAATATATTTACAAAATAAATACATCTTTCTTCTAATTCTAATAGATGCGTTTTCATTATTGTTACCGCTGCTTCATAGGTCTGAATAACACTGACAGGCTTTATATGTGTCCCTTGAACAGAGCTTGTATAGAAAAATTATAGCATGCATCATAGGAAGGTGTCTGGGCGCCGCGCAATGATAATTTCCGTCGTTTTCAGTGAAAATAATTTTGTCACCTTTTTGGGCCAGCACCCCTGCATTCCCCAAAAATGTGATAGAAATTAGCCATTGAATTGTTGCACTCTCTCCAGCAATTCCCAGTTCCCGGTGTACCATTCTGTAAGTATTTTCTTCGTGGGGTAATAAAAAACCTAATAATGTTCTTCCATGAAAATTCTCTCCATTGTCCAGAGCTAGAGGTGGTGGATTGTATTTTACATATGTTCAACCATTCTTCCTCAGTTAGGACTATGTTTGCTTCCTTCTCCCACTTATCCCTAACATATAAGGTGGAGTGATTCTTGGTGGACTGTATACTCTTCTGTATAATTCTTGACACCAGTTTCTTGTGGGTGTTGCCCTTATACGCATCAATAAAAATGTTGACGAGACTCATTTCAGAAACCTCATTATTCTTTATATTCTTATAGAAGTAGTAATGCCTCAGTTGTAAATACCTGTAGAAATCTTGTTTCTCTAGGTTGTGATTATCAATAAGATATTGAAAGGCCTGTATTGGATGAAATTAGGTAGGGATGTCCCGATCCCATTTTTTCACTACCGATACCTGGGCTTCAGGTATCTGCGATACCGATATCAATCCGATATTTGTATTTATTGTTTTACTCCTGAATAATAACAAATACTTCCCCAGTATAGTCCACAACATTTGGCTATTAAAGACTGCCAGCCTTTATTCAAGAAACAAAAACAGTACTCACTGAGTCTGTTACTCACTACTCAGTGACCAACTGGTTTCAAGTTAAAACAATTTAAACAGCAGCATTCAGCATTGTAGAAGAAAAATGAGTTACTGTCTGATTTCTAGTTGTAGTGCCTTCAGTTCTCTTTCATAGTATTTTTTTCGTATCTCACTATGGGGAACGCCCCCTGCGTGACCTCATCAGAAACTGAATTACACTGCGCCAGCCCATTGGCTGGCCCAGGCGACGCTTGTGTCACGAGGGACGGGACCCTCCGCCTATATAACACGTACACACGGCATGTATCGTCCTTTGCTCCCTTCTCACTGGAGCTGTGTGGGTGGCTAGAGCTAAACAGTCCACAGATACGAGCGACCACAACACACACACACACGCACACACTGTATGGAAAGTTTGAGCGGCAGTGACGGCCGCGCGCTGCACTTAGTATTTATTCTTGATTATTTTGAACGTCTCGTTCAGCCCGTCAGTGACGGTGCAGTGTGTGTTAGCCCGTCAGTGACGGTGCAGTGTGTGTGTGTTAGCCCGTCAGTGACGGTGCAGTGTGTGTGTGTTAGCCCGTCAGTGACGGTGCAGTGTGTGTGTGTGTTAGCCCTGCTGAGCCGTGCTGTACATTAACAAACACGTTTGTACAGCTGTTCCTTTGTGTCGACCTCCCTCTGTGCCTAGAGACTCTTACACTAATGTTACCACCAGGTGCTAGCTAACTAAGGTAGCTAATGTTACCACCAGGTGCTAGCTAACTAAGGTAGCTAATGTTACCACCAGGTGCTAGCTAACTAAGGTATCTAATGTTACCACCAGGTGCTAGCTAACTAAGGTAGCTAATGTTACCACCAGGTGCTAGCTAGCTACGGGTGCTAACGTTACCACCAGGTGCTAGCTAACTAAGGTAGCTAATGTTACCACCAGGTGCTAGCTAGCTACGGGTGCTAACGTTACCACCAGGTGCTAGCTAACTAAGGTAGCTAATGTTACCACCAGGTGCTAGCTAGCTACGGTAGCTAACGTTACCACCAGGTGCTAGCTAGCTACGGTAGCTAACGTTACCACCAGGTGCTAGCTAGCTACGGTAGCTAACGTTACCACCAGGTGCTAGCCAGCTACGGTAGCTAACGTTACCACCAGGTGCTAGCTAGCTAAGGTAGCTAACGTTACCACCAGGTGCTAGCTAGCTAAGGTAGCTAACGTTACCACCAGGTGCTAGCCAGCTACGGTAGCTAACGTTACCACCAGGTGCTAGCTAGCTAAGGTAGCTAACGTTACCACCAGGTGCTAGCTAGCTAAGGTAGCTAACGTTACCAATGCATCATCAGACAGAAATGAGCAACTGCGACTCCGCTGGCAGAAGGGTGAAAGAGGAGAAACGCTTTGAAATGGATACCATTTCCACCGACATAAGAAATATTGCCTCTCACGTAGGCTATTATGAAGGAGTGCACACAAAGGATACGTGCACACTGCACATATCGTATTCGTCCATGTCCTATATGCATCACACTATATACATATATATTTACTGTTCATATCATATTGATATTCATGCAAATATATTTACTTTTTACATTCATATTCATTGCACGTATAGCGCGAGGTTGACCACCGTCCGCATTGACTTCACAGTAATGTACGTCTTTGAATGAATGAATGAATGGTCTTTATTGTCATTGCTATAGTACAGGTACCAAACAACGACATTTAGGAGGGGTGGCTCCCCTGGTGCTAGGAAAGAAAAAAAAACTAAAAAAAACACAAGGGAAGGAGCTGGTTTACATAAATAAAGGCTATGTACACTATCCACTATACTATACTGTACAGATAGACGACTAGGGTTGTCATATTGCACATAGTGTTATTGCACATTCATTTGAAGTGTCGCAGTTTGCAGGCTAGAAATGTACATATTTGTGCCTCTACTACTTTATAAGGGTAACATTCCCGATAAGTCCAATGATTGCAATATCCATACAGTGAAGAACATGAACAGGCCCACTGTAGACAATTGACTATCATCCCCAAGTAGGCCTGTATGCATGTTATTTAATTATCTTGTATCCACCTAAGGTAAGGTGACCAGATTTCTCAGATGCAATCTGGGGACATTTCCAACTTTTTAGGAAAAATGTATAAATTTTATCATGATGAAATACAGAAACGGGGACAATTGCTGTTTCATTTATTTTGACCTTATTTTGACCAATGTATACACATTCAAGCAAGAATACTTAAGTGTAACAACTGGAATGTGCCTCTCAACATTAGTGTCAGTGTACTGTAAGTGGTATTAAAAGTAATTCTTAGAACTGTTCAGGTTGACGAGCCAACCAAAGCTGTTCTGGTTGCATTATGGATGATGTGGGCAGGACAACCCAAGCCAATCACCTCCCGCTGCAAATAATCTTTTACTTTGGTGTGGACATTGACCCTCCCTGCCCTATTCAGGCCCCCAAAGTTTGTGTTTGTATTATCTGCAGAGAATGCCACCACTTTGTTCTGAAGAGTGTATTTCTCTATGACAACAAGGATCTCAGCTGCCAGTTGCTCTGCTGTTTCCCCCTTAAGCTCAACAAAATCAAGTAGCTTTGTTTCTACTGACAGGCTCCCATCATATATTTTGCAGTACCTGACTAGTACTGGCATCAGCTTAAAGCTAGTCTGTTTCCTTTGGCCATCTGTGGCCTCTGTTTGCGTTCAACACTGCGACTTTCATTCAACACAGCAAAATGTTTGTAATTGTTGTTGTTTTTTTGTTGATACTGAAAGTGTCTAGTTCGTGGTTCACACATGTTACTCCAGTGTGTCGAAAGTAGATGAAAGGCTTACAAAGGGCAGGATTACACCATTGAAACAATTCACTTTATTTTGTTTATGTTAAACATTATTTCATTCCATTGACACTGAAGGTGTCTGATGCCTGGCCTTACCTGTGTGTATGTTACTTACCTGTAGGCTTTTATTTATTAATGTGTTGTGTTCTGTTTGTATTATTTTTTATATTAAATAGTAATTTGTTTAAAAGCCTCAAAACAGACAGCATCTTTGTGCCTACTACTGAATGTGACCAGAAGAGGGCTCCATCCCCTTATTCAGAGCCAAAAGACTTGGTAGAACTTTATTTCACTTTATTTATCCAGGTTAGTCTAATTGAGATAAAAACAATCATTTTTTTTTTTTAAAGAGACCTTTTTCAAGACTATATGCTGTACACATACATCGGAACCATTGTCACTGCGCCCTTTGTTAGGAGATTCGTAATCTCCTCCTGGAGCGCACATGTTTTTATCGGGCCCCTGAAGGGCGGAGGAGGCTGAATGAACTGTAGTGCATATCCCCTCCTCAATGTCCTGTCTAGCCAGCCCGACAGAATACCTGCCCCTTCTAGTCATTCTGCATAACGCAACGACAGCGGCTGGGCCGTCTATTGTGGTGCAGTCGACAGAAAAAGCTTGAATTTCTGTATGACCCCAGCCGCCGCTGCACACCGAGGAGGTGGCACAGCCCAAGGTGGGGTCATTTCGAAAGGGATGGGCTGCCGTCTGTAAAGAGTGTTTGTTATGTGTAACAATGCCCTTTATTGACGCAGGTTTATTATGCCTGATAATCAAAGAACCGGCCGCACGCTCATGAGCTGGGCCAGATCCTGATAGACATGGAGGGGTTTTTGATGTAAATAACGGTCCCTCTATACGGCTACAGACAGGGGTGTTTAACCCCCTTTGTGTCGTGATAGGGGTTAGTCCGCTAGGCAGAGAGCTGGCCACACGCTGGTAAGCTGGGCCAGTCTCCGCTTTGTTTCTAACCGGTAGCGATTCGACCACACTCTGACAAGGCAGGTGGGTCTCCGCTCTGGTAGATAACATGGGAAAATCTCCTTTACTGAAAAAGTAAGGTGTTTTTGATGTAAATAACGGTCCCTCTATACGGCTACAGACAGGGGTGTTCAACCACCTTTGTGTCGTGATAGGGGTTAGTCCGCTAGGCAGAGAGCTAGCCACACGCTGGTAAGCTGGGCCAGTGTAAGTACCGGATTTTCCGACCCTACCAGATCCGGTCATATGTTCAGCCCTTTCCGGCCATAGGTTCGCTATGATTCGCGATGACAACGATGACAACGAAGACCCGTTAGTAGATCTGAAACTGTGTGTTGTGTGTGTGTTTCGCGCGCGTGTGTGCCCGCTGGTATCTTTGTAATCATGACACGGTAGACATTTCTAAGAATGTATTTCACTATTTCTGAGTATTTCACTACTCAGTTATACATTTTCCATAGTTTGCTTCAAATAGCTGTTATGTGATAATAAAGTAATAATAATAATAATAACATATATTACAACCCTTTGTATATATACACATCTCTGCATTCTCTGTGCCATTATGCTTGTTAATCATTTTAATTCGTTAGAGTAAACTAATTAACTAGGTATGAAATGAAAAAAAGATTCATTACCTTTAGCTATGGTTAATGTAATAGGGTCAACCATAACATATCTTCTCCTATTATCTTTTATCACTTTCTCTTCAGAGAATGGTAGATATGTATTAATTACTATGGCCACACCCCTCTTCTTACCATATGACGCATGAAATACTTGGTTTACCAAATCCTTTCTCAATGTTTTGTAGTCTTCCTCAATCAGATGTGTTTTTTGTAGTAAAGCAACACGATTTAATGAAATGCAATGAATTTATTGTAAATCAATACAGCATGAAACCATATTTACATAAAAATGGATTGACCATACACAAACAAAAACGTATTCATTCACAAATTAGCTGGAATCAAGTAAAAACATTGTGTAGGTTAACCGAAATATAGCATGTGTACATATACATATATATCTTATTTGGGAAATGTTTGGGGCCTGTAGCCACATCTAACCCATGCCCATGGAGAGGATGGACTGACTCAGACAGCAGCATGCACATGTCAAAAGCCCCTCCCTCTGACATGACTCTAACTCTAGCTAGATCCAGACTCTAGCTGGAAGGAATAAGTGAATAAGGCCATCGGTCATCCACCGTTATCATTTGGGGTAATGTGACCAACATGTAGTTCACACTACTGTTCAGATTCAGTTTTATATTTGCGACTGCAAGCACACTAATTAATCAATCACTCTTCCGAACTGGGAGCCTTGAAACTTGCGCACACAGGGATGCCAAGATTGTCCTTGACCTCTAACAGAAATAAATCATAATCAATTTTAAGTTCAAATTCAAACATCAAAGCTTTTGTATAGCCCATTTCTCACAAAAATGTGACACAATGTGCTTCACAGAGAGCAAAGAAGATAAAACAACAATAGTACAGATGAAACAACAATAAAGACAGACATTTAAAAGGCGAGATTGAATAAGTAGGTTTTAAGGTCTCCAACAATGATAATCTTGTCATAATTGGGAAAGATGATGGACAAGAACTCAAGTCAGATAAGAAAGTTACCATCAGGACATCACGAACTCCATCTTTGTTGCACACCACCAAGCGATGTTTGTCCTTGTATTTGTCCTTGTAGTACAACTCCTCACCTGATGCAGCAGGAAAATACAGCATTCATTTAGAAGTGCAAATATAAAGCCACTGGAAACAGGTTTTATGCACACAATAGTTAGCAGATGCTTAATGAGACACTCAATTTTGATACAGGCCTATGCATTTTCGCCATTTCAAGCAGTGGCTTCAAGAGTGGATATAACATAGTTATTCACACTGACTTACCTTTCATCAAGTAATTCTTGGACGCCTTTAGAATCCTTGATTTAAGGTGTCCAACCTTGGGTATCCGGAAAAACCTCGCGGGTCGGAAAATCCGGTACTTACACCGGGTCACGCTGCCGTGGGGGGCCGTAGCGGGCCCTCCCAGTGGTCAGCGGCGGGGGCTGGGGATGCCGAGTGGGGCATGGCTCCGTCGGTAGAGGTGGAGCCAGTGCCGCATCACGCCGAAACCTCCGTTTCGCAGCCGTTGACGGCCTAGTCGTCACCACGGCGGAAGAAGAAGAGGTGGAGGGTCGCTGGAGGGGGAGGTGTCTGGCCAGGTGCTTCTCAGCCTCCTCCATCGCGGCCAGGCGCTTCGTCATGGTGTCCATGGCGGGACCGAATAGCCCTTGTCTCTCTATTGGAGCATTCAGTAGGGCCATCCGGTCCGCCCCGGTCATGGTGGTGAGAGACAGCCACATCTGTCGCTGCTGCACCACCGCGTTTGCCATCAGGCGACCCCCACAAACCGCGACGCCCTGGGCCAGGTACATCGTCGCGGCACTGAGCTTGCTCAGAAGCTCCGCCTCCGCTGCAGACAGACCGTTGGGTCGGTCTGTGGTGATTTTCGCAATGGCGGCGTTAAACACGGCGATGTTATTCGCCGCCACCGCCGCCTGCGCACCGAGAGCGTAGCTCTTGTCTACCAGGGTGGCGTTAAACCTGTCACGCTGGTTGGGCAGCATAGGTTTTTTAGGCACCGACCAGGCGCTGGACCCCGGTACCAAGTAGGCGGCCAGCGCTGGTTCGAGCGGTGGGGAGCCGTCGGTCATCCCCTCCGCGAGCCCCTCCACTCTGGTAAAGGGCAGGAACGCCTTCACTGGCGCCCTGCCTGTGAGTGGTTCTCCCCACTTGTCCTCCACGAACTTATCTAAGCCCGGGAGGACAGCGTTAGGAGGTTGGCCCTGTCGCTTCGCCCTTTTCCCGTAAAACAGGTCCTTCTCCCAGAAGGACTCCGTTGGGGGAGGGGAGGCGGGACGGGGAATTGCCAACACGCCTGCCGCAGCTTCCAGGAGGCCCTGGAAGTCGTGGTGGAGTGATGGGGGGGTGAGGGCGGGGAGCTCGTGAGCCTCTACCTGCCGCTCGCTCTCATCAGAGCTCTCTGACCCTGACACCGACACCGACCACTCAGCTGGGTGAGGGCGGTGTGATGTCAGGGCCGGCTGAGCGGGCGGGACCATCCCTACTTGGGGAGGTGCCTGCCCAGAACGCCGCTCTGGGGCCTGTCCGGACGCATCATCGGCAGAGCTATCCGAGTCGGATAGCATCCCCGAGATAGCGTCCGCCAGGGGAATGCTCTCCTTGAACCAGGCCATCCTCTTTCGCCTTTCCGCGACGGAAAGGAGGTGGAAGGGGAGGCAGCTGGGGGAGGCGACCAACGCCGCCTCGGCATGTTGGGGGCCGAGGCAGACGTGGCAGAAGTCGTGCTTGTCCTCCGCTGCTAGGAAATCGCAGCGGCAGGCGTCCCGGAGGAACTTCTTCGTGGTCGGCGGCGGACGATCCATCGCTGAAGGGAAGTGTCTGGCGGGTTCTCCAGTCTCTTGTAGTCGTCCTTCTTGCAGTCTCAGATGTAAACCCGTGCTGAAATTTTTGGGAGAATGAGGGATCGAAGGACGCCCCTTTTATAGCACCCCAGGGCGGGCGCAGGCATCGAAAAATTCAGTCATTGGCTACTTTAGGTAGCGGGGTAAACCAATAGGAGCAGAGCTCCCCTATGGGGCGGAGCTCCACGATATAGAACGGCCCCGCTGAAAGCGCTAGTGAGTAGCAACGGTAACATTGAAATTACATTCTTAAAACAATAAGTACATCGAAAATAAGTACACAGAGCTAAAACTATAATACATATGGACATGTATGTATGTATGTATGTATGTATGTATGTAAAGTATATATGACTTTGCAGCTTGTTTTGAAGGTAAATAGTGCAATAGTTGTAATTGGTGCAAGGAGAGAGGAAGGGGGGCAGCTGGCCTTTCACTTGTTTTTGAGGAGGCAGCTGGTCTCACAGAGGGTGGAGTAGTGTGCCTGTTTTTGAGGGCCCTGTAGGTGCTGATACAGGGAGAGCTGTAAGTTTCACAAAGGGCTGATTGACCTCAGTGCCTGTTTTTGAGGGCCCTGCTGGTGCTGTGACAGGAGCAGCTGGTTTCACGAAGGGCTGACTGACCTGAGCGCCTGTTTTTGTGGGGGAAGCTAGTCTCACAGGAGGTGGAGTAAGTACGCAAGTGCCTGACAGAAGGGCAGCTATGTACCCGGTTGAGGATGGCAGTGCAGGCGCAGGCGCCGGCACGGGAGTAGCTTGTTGTAAAGACGGTCGAGTAGCTTTAACAGCCCCCGTTGACAACCTCTGTGATGATGTAGAGACGGTGGTCTGATTGGATGTTTGAGCGACGCCAGCCTGCTGCTGCTGCGGTCTGCTGACGACCCCTGTGGGTGTAGGAGTGGGGGTCTGACTGCTCTGGTTACTCTTTCGGGAAGCGGATAAGGATGCTGTTCCACGGGGAATAATACTATGGCTGGGATTGTCGTTTCCCTTTGGGGTAGTCGTAGTGACATTCGTGGAAGAAGGAGTCAAAGTTGTTGCTTTAGCAGGTGGCACATGCACCTTTGGGGGTTTCCTGACATTCTCCATGGCCTGGTTGGCAGCTGCACACTTGTTGGAGATGCAGGCAATCTTTTTCTGCAGGCTGTTGACTACACTCTCGTGTTTGGAATACTCCATTTTGTCCACCCTGTCACGGAGCTCCTGAAGGCTCTTGTCAAAGATTGTGAGCTGCAGCAGCCGCAACTGTTCCGCTACCACCTTCTCCAACCTGTGTTGGCTATTCTGGCTCCCACAGATCTGTAGCTCCAGATGTGCCTCCAGCTCTTCCCTATCCACTGTCGTTGGCATCTTCTCCTTACACATGTAAGACAATATCTTCCAAAAATGTATTTTTAATGGTGATTAAGTAGCGCAACCCTGGCAAAAACCCGTTTTCGCACGTTCTACGACCAGTGGGTGGACTCCCTACATTTATTTATTGATATCCGCATACAGATGTTCCCCCTGTTTTGTCTTGACCTGCAAATACATCTACACATTTTAAATGTGATGGCTTAAAAATATATCTTAAAACAGTAAATGCCATTATGTGAGAGATATTTCTTACCCTGTTCATGGTGGAGAAGTCCCTTTCACAGTTTACACTGCTGGCTGGGACCGTCAGGGCAATGGCAGCCAGCTTGCTTATGGTTGGTATGAGGGTCCCAAACTATTCATATTTTGAGGACAGCTCTGACAATATGGCCAGCTGAGTCTTGTTCTGAAAAGGTTCACATGATTAACACATGATAATGTCATGTGAAAATGTTTGTCAGACATAAAGTTACCTTGAGTGGACCAGAGACCACTTCACTTGTTCAGCGGTGTGCATGAGCACTTTAGTTGGTGAGTGTAGCTGCCTGTGGACCCAGTATCCCAAAAGCAGCCAAGACTCCCACCTCACTAAACATAAAATTCATGTAAAGCTATGGTGATGTAGAGCACATAGAAAATATTTGGTGCTTTTGTCCGGCGTGTCGCCCTCATTTTGCTAAGCTGCCGCACTAACTGGAGTGTGTGTGATTTGCTTAGAGTGGATAACAACACATCTTCCCTTCTTTCAAAACAAAACAACTTGTTCTTTTCTTGTAGTCATATAACAAAACATTAGTTTCTGACTGTTCTTAAATCTGTGCATTCCAATAATAAACCTGCATTTTAAACATGAACCTATGCATTCAAATAATAAGCATATGTATCACATATCTCTTTACAAACTTTTTTTTTTTTTTTCACAAACATTTTCATATACATTTTACTCTCAACAATAAGTGTCCTCTTTTCTTTACTCTGTCTCCTGCCCACAGTCCACATGTTTTTTAGCACTGTGCAATAAGTCTCTCAGGAGGTTTAACAGTCCTTTTAGGCCTGCAACAGGTCTCAGAGGGTGTGCTGCCCCCCTTTGGCATGACGGAGTCACTGCGGTCCGGAGAACTCTGACCAAACTGCTCACTCCTGGGAGCATCTAACACTTCTGCAGTGCTTTGTTGTTGAGAATCTGTCTCTGGGACCGTTAACTGTGGTCTTAGATCCACACGATTTCGTCTCAGAGCTGCACCATGGTCTGTCCGGATCAGGTATGAGCGTGGTGCAACTTCTCTTTGCACGCATCCTCCTTGCCTCCATGTGCCTTTTGTGTGATCCAGGATACGGATTGTATCGCCTGGCTTGAGGCTTGGTAAGCGTTTTGCCTTCTTGTCATGTTGCAACTTGTGTTTCTCTTTTTGTTCTTGTTTCCTTGTCCTCATTGTGTGCGCTCCTACAGGTGTCAACAGGTTCTCATGGATAGGAAGGTTAGTGCGTAAGCGCCTTCCCATCAGCATCTGGGCTGGGGACAAACCATTTTCCAAAGGGGCACTCCTGTATACCATCAGACTCCTCTGGAACTCCTCCTGTCCATCTTGAGCCTTCTTCATGAGAGCCTTGACAACCTTGACTGAACTCTCTGCAAGCCCATTGGATCTCGGGTAGTTAGGGCTTGAGGTGGCATGGTGAAAACCCCAGTCCTCTGCAAAACCAGCAAACTCGCTGCTGGAAAACTGTGGCCCGTTATCTGAAAACACCTCACAGGGAACTCCATGTCTCGCAAAGACTGTTTTAAGGTAGGCTATGACTGTTCTGCTGGATGTTGACTGCAGTGTTGCAACTTCCGGGTAGTTGGAGAAGTAATCTGTGACTACAATGTTGCTTTTACCGTTACAGTCAAACAAATCCACTCCGACCTTCTGGTATGGGCGATCAGGTACAGGGTGGGGCATGAGCGGCTCTGCTTGTTGTTTGGGCCTGTAGGTGAGACATATTTCACATGCAGCTGTGGTGTGGCTGATGTCTTGGTTGAGCCTTGGCCAGTACATTACTTCACGCGCTCTACGTTTACATTTTTCCTCACCCAAATGTCCCTCATGCACTTTCTGCAGCATTTCCTTGCGCATGGATGACGGGATGACAAACCTGCTTCCTTTGAAGACAATGTCCTTAGCAACTGAGAGCTCTGATCTGCATGCCCAGTAATCTTGGATCTGACTTGGGCAATCACGCTTTTGCACAGGCCACCCTTTCAGTATGGTCTTCTTGAGCTCTTTCAGTGTCTCGTCTAGTTCAGTTGCTTTCCTGATCTTCTCTGTCCGCTCCGCAGACACAGGAAGTGATGTGACAATCATGTCAACATAGGCTTCTATTTCAACGCTTTTCTGTTCATTTGGACTTTCCATCTTGTTGACTGCGCGTGAGAGCGTGTCAGCAGCAAACATGAATTTTCCTGGTGTATAGACCATTCTCACGTCATATTT
Source organism: Nansenia antarctica (assembly GCF_963989245.1). Lineage (NCBI taxonomy): Eukaryota > Metazoa > Chordata > Actinopteri > Argentiniformes > Microstomatidae > Nansenia > Nansenia antarctica. The sequence goes on along the minus strand of NW_027663169.1, from coordinate 23,757 downwards.
CTGCAGTCTGATTGACAGTCGCTGAATCCTCAGAGGACAATCATTGAGGGGCTTGGACATTATTGATACTAGGGGCTTGTGGTCTGTTTCCACTTCAAAAGCCTTTCCATATACGTACTGATGGAAACGTTCACATGCATATGTGCTGGCTAAAAGTTCCTTCTCTATTTGTGCGTATCTAACTTCAGCACTTGTCAATGCACGAGACGCGTAGGCTACGGGCTGCCAGCTGTTGTCATACATCTGTAGCAGTACTGCCCCTAGGCCGTACTGAGAAGCATCTGCCGAGATCCTAGTGCTCCGTTCTGGGTCATAAAACTTGAGCACTGGCTCCTTGGTTAAGATCTCCTTCAGCTTATGGAAGCACTCTTCCTGCTCATGGGACCATTCCCACTCGTTCTTCTGCTCTAGAAGCCATCTGAGTGGTGCTGACTGGGCAGACAACTGGGGGATAAATTTAGCCAAATATGTGACCATTCCCAGAAATCTCCTCACCTCTTCTTTGTTCTGTGGACGTTCCATGTTCATTATGGCTGACGTCTTCCTTGGATCTGGCTTGACACCTTGCTCTGAAATCACATCTCCCACAAAGGTAAGGCTTTTCACTGCAAACTCACACTTGTTCTGGTTTAATTTCAGATTGGACTTGCGTGTCAGATCCAGTACTTCCCTCAGCCGTGCATCATGTTCTTCTCTTGTGGATCCCCACACGATGATGTCATCCATCATGGTCTCCACTCCCTCTATGTGCTCATAGATCATATGGATTGTTTTATGGTAAACTTCTGGCGCAGACAGAATACCGTAAGGTAAACGCAGAAAGCGAAACCGTCCTTCTGGTGTGTTGAACGTGCATAGTTTTGAGCTTGCCTCATCAAGCTTCATCTGCCAGAAGCCTGTTGACGCATCCAGCTTGCTAAACCATTTAGCACCAGCAAACTGTGACATGATCTCTTCTCTTGTTGGTAGCTTGAAATGCTCACGCTTTATAGCCCTGTTTAGATCCCGTGGATCAAGACATATGCGTAGAGCTCCACTTGGCTTCTGCACAACCACTAGTGAGCTCACCCAATCTGTTGGCTCGTCTATTTTCTTTATGACGCCCATCTTTTCCATGCGTGCTAGCTCTTCTTTGAGTTTGTCTCTCAGTGCAAATGGAATCTTTCTGCACGCATGAACTACAGGAGTCACCACACATATCTTGTGCTCACCAGGCAAGCATCCTAGTCCCTCAAAGACATCGTTGTTCTCCTGCATAATTGCGTTGTGGTCTGTGCTAGTCTGGGAATTCACTACAAACACCCTTCTCACTAAGTCAAGCTTTTCACAGGTACTCAGACCTAGGATTGGCTGTACGCTCTTCTCTACTATGAGCACCTGTGTCTTTAACTGCTGTCCCTTGTGCTTTAGAGTCACTATACAACAACCTTTCATTGGAACTGTCTCTCCTGTATAGCCTGTCACTTTTGATTTCACCGGGTGTATTTTGCTCTTAACTGTGAGGGTCTTGTAATCATGTATGGACATAAGGTTGACTTGTGCACCAGTGTCTATCTTGAATGGAATTATGGTCTCATTCACAGTTAATGGGACTAACCATTTGGCCGCATCTGCTGTGCTAGACTGTACTGAGTCAACCAAGAACTCCTCTGGCTCTTCTTCCACTGTGTCCACTTTCATCCCTGAAGCCTCAGCTTTGCAATACCTCCCAAAGTGGTTATCCTTCCCACACTTGTGGCAGACTTTTCCATAAGCAGGACATGACCTAGGCATATGCTTGCCTCCACATTGGCAGGTAAATTACATTAGAATTCTTACACAGATCAAGACGGACGAGTAGCATTAAAACAATCAACGGTGTAGGTCTTTTATTAATGGTGTGTGGACGTATCTTCACTCTCAGGTAATGGAGGCGATAAAGTGTGTATTTTAAACCGTCACAGTTGTGAATAGCAAGGACTGATTGATAGACACTGTGGTGTATTCAAGCTTACCCTCATAAAATACGTCCTATATACACCCGTTATCTTTACACAAGAGAGAAAGGATGGCTATGAATTAGATGAAGATAGAGGAGGGATGAAAAGGGTAGGGGGAGAGAGAGAGAAAGAGAGAGAGAGCGAGCGATGAATAGGATAGGCGATACGTTATATCCTGCATTGCTTTGAACAGCAGTGCTAACCCACATAAATCTCTGCTCTTCTCTACAAAAAAAACCCCTCTATAATTTGATGTAGAGCATTTTCTCTACCACACATTTCTTTACAATTTTTTTGTTTACCTCTCTCGTATACAGAGAAATACATTGTCTTTTCTTAGGTCCACTACATTCTCTATCTAGTCTATCGTACATGGGTTCACTCTCCCATATACAGATGAATTATTATTTTCCTGTGTGTTTCCTGTTTCTTTATTTAACCAGCTAGTAAAAAACCACCTCCGATTCTGGTTCCTGTACAGGAGGGTGTACTACGGTACTCCGCCACACGAGGGCACTGTCTCTCTTATGTCACTGTGACTTACGTCTTCTTCCTGCTCCTCCCCTGACCTTTGCCCCCTGGTGGGGGGGGTTGGGGGGCTGACAGGGCATGGGTGTGCAGGTCCAGTCTCTGCTGTAGGATGCCTGTGAGCAGGAACTCAGCGGTGAGGACGGGGACAGAGGCAGCGAGGGAGAGGGAGAGGGAGCGAGGGTGAGGACGGGGACAGAGGCAGAGAGTCTACTGTTTGGACTCTTGGGACTTTGCTCTGTAGGCTTTTGCTTTCCAAACTGTTTTGGGCGCTGTCCCTCTCTTTTCACGGCATGCACTGCTGCCGACTCATCCATGCGCAGCTCCTTTGCTTGTGCGCGAGTGGTTTCTGCTGCTCTGCACATGTGAACTGTTTTCTCTAAAAAAAAAATATGTCTTTTTTTAATGGATTGAATGCATCCTAATGGATTAATGGATTGAATGCATCCTATGATTGAATGCATCCTATGATTGAATGCATCCTATGATTGAATGCATCCTATGCATCCTATAAAAAACCTGTATCATCCTCTGGCTCTTCTTCCACTGTGTCCACTTTCATCCCTGAAGCCTCAGCTTTGCAATACCTCCCAAAGTGGTTATCCTTCCCACACTTGTGGCAGACTTTTCCATAAGCAGGACATGACCTAGGCATATGCTTGCCTCCACATTGGCAGGTAAATTACATTAGAATTCTTACACAGATCAAGACGGACGAGTAGCATTAAAACAATCAACGGTGTAGGTCTTTTATTAATGGTGTGTGGATGTATCTTCACTCTCAGGTAATGGAGGCGATAAAGTGTGTATTTTAAACCGTCACAGTTGTGAATAGCAAGGACTGATTGATAGACACTGTGGTGTATTCAAGCTTACCCTCATAAAATACGTCCTATATACACCCGTTATCTTTACACAAGAGAGAAAGGATGGCTATGAATTAGATGAAGATAGAGGAGGGATGAAAAGGGTAGGGGGAGAGAGAGAGAAAGAGAGAGCGAGCGATGAATAGGATAGGCGATACGTTATATCCTGCATTGCTTTGAACAGCAGTGCTAACCCACATAAATCTCTGCTCTTCTCTACAAAAAAACCCCCTCTATAATTTGATGTAGAGCATTTTCTCTACCACACATTTCTTTACAATTTTTTTGTTTACCTCTCTCGTATACAGAGAAATACATTGTCTTTTCTTAGGTCCACTACATTCTCTATCTAGTCTATCGTACATGGGTTCACTCTCCCATATACAGATGAATTATTATTTTCCTGTGTGTTTCCTGTTTCTTTATTTAACCAGCTAGTAAAAAACCACCTCCGATTCTGGTTCCTGTACAGGAGGGTGTACTACGGTACTCCGCCACACGAGGGCACTGTCTCTCTTATGTCACTGTGACTTACGTCTTCTTCCTGCTCCTCCCCTGACCTTTGCCCCCTGGTGGGGGGGGTTGGGGGGCTGACAGGGCATGGGTGTGCAGGTCCAGTCTCTGCTGTAGGATGCCTGTGAGCAGGAACTCAGCGGTGAGGACGGGGACAGAGGCAGCGAGGGAGAGGGAGAGGGAGCGAGGGTGAGGACGGGGACAGAGGCAGAGAGTCTACTGTTTGGACTCTTGGGACTTTGCTCTGTAGGCTTTTGCTTTCCAAACTGTTTTGGGCGCTGTCCCTCTCTTTTCACGGCATGCACTGCTGCCGACTCATCCATGCGTAGCTCCTTTGCTTGTGCGCGAGTGGTTTCTGCTGCTCTGCACATGTGAACTGTTTTCTCTAGCGTTAAATCACGTTCACGTAGTAATCTTTCTCTAAGCCCATTATCAGGAATCCCACACACTATTCGATCTCTGACTAATGAGTTTCTTAAATCTCCGAATTCACATGACTTGCTCAAAGTAAGTATTTCAGTTAAGTACTGATCAAAACTCTCACCTGTCTTCTGAGCAGCAGAGAAAAACTTATATCTCTCAAAAGTGACGTTTTTACTGGGCACAAAGTACTCCTCGAACTTTGTCACTAGCTCAGTCAATGTTAAATTTCCCTCATCTATTTGAAAGGTGTTGTAAATGTCCAATGCATCTTCTCCTATTACATGCAAAAATATAGACGCTTTTAGCTTTTCATCTCCTCCCCCCGCCCCGCTCGCGGCCAAGTAAATATTAAATCTCTGCTTGAATCTCTTCCAATTATCAGCAAGATTGCCACTGAACTGCATGGGTGTGGGAGGACTGAGTTTATCCATGATGGGGAACACTACGGGTGCAGGATTTTCTTGGTCTCCTTGTTGATTGTTCGAATCGTTTTCACTCGCATTAGCTTCCACTCTCGCTAGACATGCTCGCGTGACGCTCCTCTTGCTAGCAGTCCGCAGATGTGTGCTTTCGGAATCCAGCACATTCCTTTTTCATAAGTCGATGAACTCCGCGTTGCCAGTCCCATTATCTGACACCATGTTATGTTTGTTGTTTCCAGTATTCCTAACTAGGAATAAACAGGCTGGGGTTTCTTAACTGGCTTTTAATAACACGTTGCACATCCGTCTTCCAGACACTCTCTAGCTCTAACTCCGGTCCCCCGGTCCGGGTACAACAACATAGGGCGGAACCAATGTTATGTACTATAATAACAACACAAAATTGAACTGGGGGGGCCCTAAAAGGTCTAACTGTAAAGCCGGGCAGAGACTGTGCGGTGTTATGTCGGTGAACCCCTCACACTGCACGACTGAAAGTTTCAGTCCTACCGTCTCCGACTTGATCAGACATTACGACGTGCGTGCTCACACTGTACGATTGCTCTCAGCCACGATTGACATCCACGATTGCTTGTGACGCGACTTGTACAGTTGTTGAAATAGTTCGATTGTGAACTTTAGGACCACCCACACTTCACGAGCCACGACAAAAATTTCTGACCTGCCAGAAATGTGTCGGCAGGTCGTAGCCTCGTCTTTAGAACGTAGGAGCAATTAGTCGTTGATCGCTGACTCTCTCACACTGTGCGACTTGGCCTTACGACGCTAGGATGTCTCTACGACTACGCGACGTAGTCTGCGACAACAAAATCGTGGCGAAATCGTGGACAAATCGCACAGTCTATGCCCGGCTTAAGGGGGGGCAGGAGGTCAGGGGGAGAAAACACAGCAACACACAACTCACAACATAGCCAATAAGGCCCGGGACACACTTCCTACACCAAACAAGCCTTCAACAATCATGAAATGCCATTTAAAAAGATTTTTGTGTGTTCATCATCTTGCTTGCAGACACTTGATATGACCACTGCAAGTCTGCAAGGCGCTCCATATTCAGCTTTGCTTTGTGCTAAAAATCTGTACGGATACTTATAAAATCATTGCTAAAAATATTCCTCTGTTAAGAATACGCCTTGGAGGGGAAACCACGTGAGAGACTAGGGGCAGGCTGGGGGGAGGGGGTCAAGGGTTAGGGTTCAGGGGGTCGGCAGTGTTGCTACTCAGACTTGGCCTCCTCCTTCTCTGGCTCAGGAGCATCCTCCACCTCGTTGGTCTTGGCGTCTCCATTCTCAGAGTGGTTCTCCTCGTTAGCCTCGGCCTCTGCGTTCTCCTTCACCTTGCTCTTGGTCTTCCTGTCCGCGGTCTTGTCGATCACAGCCTTTTCTTTCTTGGCTGCCTTGGCTACCTTCACCTTTGGTTCAGCCTTGGCTGGGGCTGGCTTTCTCACCGCCGATAACCGAGCTGATCTCCTCTGGGGCTCGTCCTTCACCACCCCCTCTCCTCCAGCCTGCTTTCTCTTGGGCATGTTGATTTCGTGGAGATTTCTTTACAAATACAACTAAAAACTTTTTTCCGCCTTTTTTTTAACTTTCACATATACTGTACTTGATTCATAAAACAATTACAACTATTAAAAATATACAGCACAGTTTCAATTAGGAAATATTTGCCATTGTGCGCAAAAAAGGGTGAAGATTATATATAGAGAAAAAAAAAGATATAATAATAATAAAGATACAAGCCTTTTCAGTCTGACTAGAGGGTGATGTTAAGGTCTTAAGATTAGCAAATCTTTGTAAACAAAAATAAGGTAAACCTATTAAGTACAGTTGTCTTTTTTCTTTCCAAAACATTCCCTCACTCTCACTAGAAGAATGGCAAAACATTCCCTCACTCTCACTAGACGAATAGAAGAATGGCAAAACCAGGCAATTATTTCCCAGTTAAAACAAATGAAATGGTAAACCCCAGCTTCTTATTCAATGTTTCCCTCACTCAATCTAGATATAAAAAAAAACTGCTGGCAAAATGTCTTTTTTTAATGGATTGAATGCATCCTAATGGATTAATGGATTGAATGCATCCTATGATTGAATGCATCCTATGATTGAATGCATCCTATGCATCCTATGCATCCTATGCATCCTATAAAAAACCTGTATCACAAATCGACAAAATGTCTCTTTGGTCTGAAATAGCCCTTTGTAACATATTTTCATCCTGAAATAATATCTAATATGTTTTTATGAAAGTCATCTTGGATGAGTAAAGCATTACAGTGCTGCCCATGACTGACAGCATACATCAATAAGTAAGGAAGAAATAACAACAATATGGTTAAATCACACAATTTCTAGTTTTTCTCTCTCTTTTTTTTAAAAATTAAGTCACATTTTTACTGGTTCAAAAACTATTTATTTTCAAACAGTGCTGAGTAAGTCAAAGACCCTTGGTGGTATGTCACATGGTACACGTGAATGCTGTCATTCATATTCATGTGTTAAATAGTAACCCAATGGAGAAACTTAACTAACCAGCTAACTTTGATAAACTCACAGAAATAACTCTTAAGAATCTTTTTTTTTTTTACTGGGAAATAACTTAAACTAGGGAAGTGCTTAGGGTATTTTGGACAGTTAATCAACTGGGTAAAATACCTCCCTGGTCAGAGCTGGAAGTGGTCAGTCAGTTTGTATGTCTAGCAGTCGACCTCTCCATATAATCGAGTTCACTTCCAGTGAGGAATTCTACCCTCCATGGTCCCTGGATAGTCTCCATGCCTCTCCCCCCCCTAACCCTAGCCCTGCACAGATCCTAGTACACCCTGTAGTCACACTTTGCCATGGCCATGTAAGCATCCAGCTCTGCGTCTAGTTGTCTCTTGGACTTGGACATGTAGTCGTCTATCTGGTTGTCCAGCTCCTCCTTGGTGACTGTGATGGGGGGGCTCCTGGCCCAGAAAGACCCTCTGGTGCTCAGGCCCAGAGCTCCTCTCCTCCCTCTCCCTCCTCCCAGACCAGACCTGGTGCCAGGGCTGACCAGAGGTCCAGACCTGTAGGCCTGGCCACCGTGCATCCTCAGGCCCCAGTGGTGTCCCAGCCTGGCTCCATCCCCCTGGCCTCCTCCTCTCTGACCCAGCAAACTAAAATCCAAGCGTGTCCCATGGAAGCGTGTTCCTCTGGCTCGGGTCACACAGGATCCTCTGGCTCGGGTCACACAGGATCCTCTGGTTCGGGTCACACAGCATCCTCCCCCAGCCGGCAGGCCTCTGCCTCCCCGCTGCGTCATCTCCTTCCTGGGCCGGCCAAGACGCGTCTGGACCCCCAGGCGCTGTTTCAGGCTCCTCCAGGGCTCCAGGGCGTCCTGCACAGAAAGCCTGTCTTCCATCTGGAGGGCCAGCATCCTACTGCCCACGCTGCCCTCTGGCTGCTCTAAAAACTGTTCTGCTGTTGTGAGTTCTTGACCTCCCTTGCCCTCTCAGCTGACTTTTTTTTCACAATGGACTTTTTTCGCGATGTCCTAATGGATTAATGGATTGAATGCATCCTATGATTGAATGCATCCTATGCATCCTATGCATCCTATGCATCCTATAAAAAACCTGTATCACAAATCGACAAAATGTCTCTTTGGTCTGAAATAGCCCTTTGTAACATATTTTCATCCTGAAATAATATCTAATATGTTTTTATGAAAGTCATCTTGGATGAGTAAAGCATTACAGTGCTGCCCATGACTGACAGCATACATCAATAAGTAAGGAAGAAATAACAACAATATGGTTAAATCACACAATTTCTAGTTTTTCTCTCTCTTTTTTTTTTAAATTAAGTCACATTTTTACTGGTTCAAAAACTATTTATTTTCAAACAGTGCTGAGTAAGTCAAAGACCCTTGGTGGTATGTCACATGGTACACGTGAATGCTGTCATTCATATTCATGTGTTAAATAGTAACCCAATGGAGAAACTTAACTAACCAGCTAACTTTGATAAACTCACAGAAATAACTCTTAAGAATCTTTTTTTTTTTTACTGGGAAATAACTTAAACTGGGGAAGTGCTTAGGGTATTTTGGACAGTTAATCAACTGGGTAAAATACCTCCCTGGTCAGAGCTGGAAGTGGTCAGTCAGTTTGTATGTCTAGCAGTCGACCTCTCCATATAATCGAGTTCACTTCCAGTGAGGAATTCTACCCTCCATGGTCCCTGGATAGTCTCCATGCCTCTCCCCCCCCTAACCCTAGCCCTGCACAGATCCTAGTACACCCTGTAGTCACACTTTGCCATGGCCATGTAAGCATCCAGCTCTGCGTCTAGTTGTCTCTTGGACTTGGACATGTAGTCGTCTATCTGGTTGTCCAGCTCCTCCTTGGTGACTGTGATGGGGGGGCTCCTGGCCCAGAAAGACCCTCTGGTGCTCAGGTCCAGAGCTCCTCTCCTCCCTCTCCCTCCTCCCAGACCAGACCTGGTGCCAGGGCTGACCAGAGGTCCAGACCTGTAGGCCTGGCCACCGTGCATCCTCAGGCCCCAGTGGTGTCCCAGCCTGGCTCCATCCCCCTGGCCTCCTCCTCTCTGACCCAGCAAACTAAAATCCAAGCGTGTCCCATGGAAGCGTGTTCCTCTGGCTCGGGTCACACAGGATCCTCTGGCTCGGGTCACACAGGATCCTCTGGTTCGGGTCACACAGCATCCTCCCCCAGCCGGCAGGCCTCTGCCTCCCCGCTGCGTCATCTCCTTCCTGGGCCGGCCAAGACGCGTCTGGACCCCCAGGCGCTGTTTCAGGCTCCTCCAGGGCTCCAGGGCGTCCTGCACAGAAAGCCTGTCTTCCATCTGGAGGGCCAGCATCCTACTGCCCACGCTGCCCTCTGGCTGCTCTAAAAACTGTTCTGCTGTTGTGAGTTCTTGACCTCCCTTGCCCTCTCAGCTGACTTTTTTTTCACAATGGACTTTTTTCGCGATGTCCTAATGGATTAATGGATTGAATGCATCCTATGATTGAATGCATCCTATGATTGAATGCATCCTATGCATCCTATGCATCCTATGCATCCTATAAAAAACCTGTATCACAAATCGACAAAATGTCTCTTTGGTCTGAAATAGCCCTTTGTAACATTTTCATCCTGAAATAATATCTAATATGTTTTTATGAAAGTCATCTTGGATGAGTAAAGCATTACAGTGCTGCCCATGACTGACAGCATACATCAATAAGTAAGGAAGAAATAACAACAATATGGTTAAATCACACAATTTCTAGTTTTTCTCTCTCTTTTTTTTTTAAATTAAGTCACATTTTTACTGGTTCAAAAACTATTTATTTTCAAACAGTGCTGAGTAAGTCAAAGACCCTTGGTGGTATGTCACATGGTACACGTGAATGCTGTCATTCATATTCATGTGTTAAATAGTAACCCAATGGAGAAACTTAACTAACCAGCTAACTTTGATAAACTCACAGAAATAACTCTTAAGAATCTTTTTTTTTTTTACTGGGAAATAACTTAAACTGGGGAAGTGCTTAGGGTATTTTGGACAGTTAATCAACTGGGTAAAATACCTCCCTGGTCAGAGCTGGAAGTGGTCAGTCAGTTTGTATGTCTAGCAGTCGACCTCTCCATATAATCGAGTTCACTTCCAGTGAGGAATTCTACCCTCCATGGTCCCTGGATAGTCTCCATGCCTCTCCCCCCCCTAACCCTAGCCCTGCACAGATCCTAGTACACCCTGTAGTCACACTTTGCCATGGCCATGTAAGCATCCAGCTCTGCGTCTAGTTGTCTCTTGGACTTGGACATGTAGTCGTCTATCTGGTTGTCCAGCTCCTCCTTGGTGACTGTGATGGGGGGGCTCCTGGCCCAGAAAGACCCTCTGGTGCTCAGGCCCAGAGCTCCTCTCCTCCCTCTCCCTCCTCCCAGACCAGACCTGGTGCCAGGGCTGACCAGAGGTCCAGACCTGTAGGCCTGGCCACCGTGCATCCTCAGGCCCCAGTGGTGTCCCAGCCTGGCTCCATCCCCCTGGCCTCCTCCTCTCTGACCCAGCAAACTAAAATCCAAGCGTGTCCCATGGAAGCGTGTTCCTCTGGCTCGGGTCACACAGGATCCTCTGGCTCGGGTCACACAGGATCCTCTGGTTCGGGTCACACAGCATCCTCCCCCAGCCGGCAGGCCTCTGCCTCCCCGCTGCGTCATCTCCTTCCTGGGCCGGCCAAGACGCGTCTGGACCCCCAGGCGCTGTTTCAGGCTCCTCCAGGGCTCCAGGGCGTCCTGCACAGAAAGCCTGTCTTCCATCTGGAGGGCCAGCATCCTACTGCCCACGCTGCCCTCTGGCTGCTCTAAAAACTGTTCTGCTGTTGTGAGTTCTTGACCTCCCTTGCCCTCTCAGCTGACTTTTTTTTCACAATGGACTTTTTTCGCGATGTCCTAATGGATTAATGGATTGAATGCATCCTATGATTGAATGCATCCTATGATTGAATGCATCCTATGCATCCTATGCATCCTATAAAAAACCTGTATCACAAATCGACAAAATGTCTCTTTGGTCTGAAATAGCCCTTTGTAACATATTTTCATCCTGAAATAATATCTAATATGTTTTTATGAAAGTCATCTTGGATGAGTAAAGCATTACAGTGCTGCCCATGACTGACAGCATACATCAATAAGTAAGGAAGAAATAACAACAATATGGTTAAATCACACAATTTCTAGTTTTTCTCTCTCTTTTTTTTTTAAATTAAGTCACATTTTTACTGGTTCAAAAACTATTTATTTTCAAACAGTGCTGAGTAAGTCAAAGACCCTTGGTGGTATGTCACATGGTACACGTGAATGCTGTCATTCATATTCATGTGTTAAATAGTAACCCAATGGAGAAACTTAACTAACCAGCTAACTTTGATAAACTCACAGAAATAACTCTTAAGAATCTTTTTTTTTTTTACTGGGAAATAACTTAAACTGGGGAAGTGCTTAGGGTATTTTGGACAGTTAATCAACTGGGTAAAATACCTCCCTGGTCAGAGCTGGAAGTGGTCAGTCAGTTTGTATGTCTAGCAGTCGACCTCTCCATATAATCGAGTTCACTTCCAGTGAGGAATTCTACCCTCCATGGTCCCTGGATAGTCTCCATGCCTCTCCCCCCCCTAACCCTAGCCCTGCACAGATCCTAGTACACCCTGTAGTCACACTTTGCCATGGCCATGTAAGCATCCAGCTCTGCGTCTAGTTGTCTCTTGGACTTGGACATGTAGTCGTCTATCTGGTTGTCCAGCTCCTCCTTGGTGACTGTGATGGGGGGGCTCCTGGCCCAGAAAGACCCTCTGGTGCTCAGGCCCAGAGCTCCTCTCCTCCCTCTCCCTCCTCCCAGACCAGACCTGGTGCCAGGGCTGACCAGAGGTCCAGACCTGTAGGCCTGGCCACCGTGCATCCTCAGGCCCCAGTGGTGTCCCAGCCTGGCTCCATCCCCCTGGCCTCCTCCTCTCTGACCCAGCAAACTAAAATCCAAGCGTGTCCCATGGAAGCGTGTTCCTCTGGCTCGGGTCACACAGGATCCTCTGGCTCGGGTCACACAGGATCCTCTGGTTCGGGTCACACAGCATCCTCCCCCAGCCGGCAGGCCTCTGCCTCCCCGCTGCGTCATCTCCTTCCTGGGCCGGCCAAGACGCGTCTGGACCCCCAGGCGCTGTTTCAGGCTCCTCCAGGGCTCCAGGGCGTCCTGCACAGAAAGCCTGTCTTCCATCTGGAGGGCCAGCATCCTACTGCCCACGCTGCCCTCTGGCTGCTCTAAAAACTGTTCTGCTGTTGTGAGTTCTTGACCTCCCTTGCCCTCTCAGCTGACTTTTTTTTCACAATGGACTTTTTTCGCGATGTCCTAATGGATTAATGGATTGAATGCATCCTATGATTGAATGCATCCTATGATTGAATGCATCCTATGCATCCTATGCATCCTATGCATCCTATAAAAAACCTGTATCACAAATCGACAAAATGTCTCTTTGGTCTGAAATAGCCCTTTGTAACATATTTTCATCCTGAAATAATATCTAATATGTTTTTATGAAAGTCATCTTGGATGAGTAAAGCATTACAGTGCTGCCCATGACTGACAGCATACATCAATAAGTAAGGAAGAAATAACAACAATATGGTTAAATCACACAATTTCTAGTTTTTCTCTCTCTTTTTTTTTTTAAATTAAGTCACATTTTTACTGGTTCAAAAACTATTTATTTTCAAACAGTGCTGAGTAAGTCAAAGACCCTTGGTGGTATGTCACATGGTACACGTGAATGCTGTCATTCATATTCATGTGTTAAATAGTAACCCAATGGAGAAACTTAACTAACCAGCTAACTTTGATAAACTCACAGAAATAACTCTTAAGAATCTTTTTTTTTTTTACTGGGAAATAACTTAAACTGGGGAAGTGCTTAGGGTATTTTGGACAGTTAATCAACTGGGTAAAATACCTCCCTGGTCAGAGCTGGAAGTGGTCAGTCAGTTTGTATGTCTAGCAGTCGACCTCTCCATATAATCGAGTTCACTTCCAGTGAGGAATTCTACCCTCCATGGTCCCTGGATAGTCTCCATGCCTCTCCCCCCCCTAACCCTAGCCCTGCACAGATCCTAGTACACCCTGTAGTCACACTTTGCCATGGCCATGTAAGCATCCAGCTCTGCGTCTAGTTGTCTCTTGGACTTGGACATGTAGTCGTCTATCTGGTTGTCCAGCTCCTCCTTGGTGACTGTGATGGGGGGGCTCCTGGCCCAGAAAGACCCTCTGGTGCTCAGGCCCAGAGCTCCTCTCCTCCCTCTCCCTCCTCCCAGACCAGACCTGGTGCCAGGGCTGACCAGAGGTCCAGACCTGTAGGCCTGGCCACCGTGCATCCTCAGGCCCCAGTGGTGTCCCAGCCTGGCTCCATCCCCCTGGCCTCCTCCTCTCTGACCCAGCAAACTAAAATCCAAGCGTGTCCCATGGAAGCGTGTTCCTCTGGCTCGGGTCACACAGGATCCTCTGGCTCGGGTCACACAGGATCCTCTGGTTCGGGTCACACAGCATCCTCCCCCAGCCGGCAGGCCTCTTCCTCCCCGCTGCGTCATCTCCTTCCTGGGCCGGCCAAGACGCGTCTGGACCCCCAGGCGCTGTTTCAGGCTCCTCCAGGGCTCCAGGGCGTCCTGCACAGAAAGCCTGTCTTCCATCTGGAGGGCCAGCATCCTACTGCCCACGCTGCCCTCTGGCTGCTCTAAAAACTGTTCTGCTGTTGTGAGTTCTTGACCTCCCTTGCCCTCTCAGCTGACTTTTTTTTCACAATGGACTTTTTTCGCGATGTCCTAATGGATTAATGGATTGAATGCATCCTATGATTGAATGCATCCTATGCATCCTATGCATCCTATGCATCCTATAAAAAACCTGTATCACAAATCGACAAAATGTCTCTTTGGTCTGAAATAGCCCTTTGTAACATATTTTCATCCTGAAATAATATCTAATATGTTTTTATGAAAGTCATCTTGGATGAGTAAAGCATTACAGTGCTGCCCATGACTGACAGCATACATCAATAAGTAAGGAAGAAATAACAACAATATGGTTAAATCACACAATTTCTAGTTTTTCTCTCTCTTTTTTTTTTAAATTAAGTCACATTTTTACTGGTTCAAAAACTATTTATTTTCAAACAGTGCTGAGTAAGTCAAAGACCCTTGGTGGTATGTCACATGGTACACGTGAATGCTGTCATTCATATTCATGTGTTAAATAGTAACCCAATGGAGAAACTTAACTAACCAGCTAACTTTGATAAACTCACAGAAATAACTCTTAAGAATCTTTTTTTTTTTTACTGGGAAATAACTTAAACTGGGGAAGTGCTTAGGGTATTTTGGACAGTTAATCAACTGGGTAAAATACCTCCCTGGTCAGAGCTGGAAGTGGTCAGTCAGTTTGTATGTCTAGCAGTCGACCTCTCCATATAATCGAGTTCACTTCCAGTGAGGAATTCTACCCTCCATGGTCCCTGGATAGTCTCCATGCCTCTCCCCCCCCTAACCCTAGCCCTGCACAGATCCTAGTACACCCTGTAGTCACACTTTGCCATGGCCATGTAAGCATCCAGCTCTGCGTCTAGTTGTCTCTTGGACTTGGACATGTAGTCGTCTATCTGGTTGTCCAGCTCCTCCTTGGTGACTGTGATGGGGGGGCTCCTGGCCCAGAAAGACCCTCTGGTGCTCAGGCCCAGAGCTCCTCTCCTCCCTCTCCCTCCTCCCAGACCAGACCTGGTGCCAGGGCTGACCAGAGGTCCAGACCTGTAGGCCTGGCCACCGTGCATCCTCAGGCCCCAGTGGTGTCCCAGCCTGGCTCCATCCCCCTGGCCTCCTCCTCTCTGACCCAGCAAACTAAAATCCAAGCGTGTCCCATGGAAGCGTGTTCCTCTGGCTCGGGTCACACAGGATCCTCTGGCTCGGGTCACACAGGATCCTCTGGTTCGGGTCACACAGCATCCTCCCCCAGCCGGCAGGCCTCTGCCTCCCCGCTGCGTCATCTCCTTCCTGGGCCGGCCAAGACGCGTCTGGACCCCCAGGCGCTGTTTCAGGCTCCTCCAGGGCTCCAGGGCGTCCTGCACAGAAAGCCTGTCTTCCATCTGGAGGGCCAGCATCCTACTGCCCACGCTGCCCTCTGGCTGCTCTAAAAACTGTTCTGCTGTTGTGAGTTCTTGACCTCCCTTGCCCTCTCAGCTGACTTTTTTTTCACAATGGACTTTTTTCGCGATGTCCTAATGGATTAATGGATTGAATGCATCCTATGATTGAATGCATCCTATGCATCCTATGCATCCTATGCATCCTATAAAAAACCTGTATCACAAATCGACAAAATGTCTCTTTGGTCTGAAATAGCCCTTTGTAACATATTTTCATCCTGAAATAATATCTAATATGTTTTTATGAAAGTCATCTTGGATGAGTAAAGCATTACAGTGCTGCCCATGACTGACAGCATACATCAATAAGTAAGGAAGAAATAACAACAATATGGTTAAATCACACAATTTCTAGTTTTTCTCTCTCTTTTTTTTTTAAATTAAGTCACATTTTTACTGGTTCAAAAACTATTTATTTTCAAACAGTGCTGAGTAAGTCAAAGACCCTTGGTGGTATGTCACATGGTACACGTGAATGCTGTCATTCATATTCATGTGTTAAATAGTAACCCAATGGAGAAACTTAACTAACCAGCTAACTTTGATAAACTCACAGAAATAACTCTTAAGAATCTTTTTTTTTTTTACTGGGAAATAACTTAAACTGGGGAAGTGCTTAGGGTATTTTGGACAGTTAATCAACTGGGTAAAATACCTCCCTGGTCAGAGCTGGAAGTGGTCAGTCAGTTTGTATGTCTAGCAGTCGACCTCTCCATATAATCGAGTTCACTTCCAGTGAGGAATTCTACCCTCCATGGTCCCTGGATAGTCTCCATGCCTCTCCCCCCCCTAACCCTAGCCCTGCACAGATCCTAGTACACCCTGTAGTCACACTTTGCCATGGCCATGTAAGCATCCAGCTCTGCGTCTAGTTGTCTCTTGGACTTGGACATGTAGTCGTCTATCTGGTTGTCCAGCTCCTCCTTGGTGACTGTGATGGGGGGGCTCCTGGCCCAGAAAGACCCTCTGGTGCTCAGGCCCAGAGCTCCTCTCCTCCCTCTCCCTCCTCCCAGACCTGGTGCCAGGGCTGACCAGAGGTCCAGACCTGTAGGCCTGGCCACCGTGCATCCTCAGGCCCCAGTGGTGTCCCAGCCTGGCTCCATCCCCCTGGCCTCCTCCTCTCTGACCCAGCAAACTAAAATCCAAGCGTGTCCCATGGAAGCGTGTCCCTCTGGCTCGGGTCACACAGGATCCTCTGGCTCGGGTCACACAGGATCCTCTGGCTCGGGTCACACAGGATCCTCCCCCAGCCGGCAGGCCTCTGCCTCCCCGCTGCGTCATCTCCTTCCTGGGCCGGCCAAGACGCGTCTGGACCCCCAGGCGCTGTTTCAGGCTCCTCCAGGGCTCCAGGGCGTCCTGCACAGAAAGCCTGTCTTCCATCTGGAGGGCCAGCATCCTACTGCCCACGCTGCCCTCTGGCTGCTCTAAAAACTGTTCTGCTGTTGTGAGTTCTTGACCTCCCTTGCCCTCTCAGCTGCCTTTTTTTTCACAATGGACTTTTTTCGCGATGTCCGCCCACTTTTTTTTTATAGAGATGCCATCCCTGGCTACCCCCCGCACTCCCACTGCGGAGACCGTCCTGGCAACTCTTTCCCCCACCCCCTCTTTTTGTTGTCCGCCGTCACCGATACATTGTCCAATTTCCCCAACAATAATCTTTTTTTTAAAATAACCTAATCTACCAAAACCTCCAACTCCTGCCTCGTAAACTTCTTGCTCCTCTTCGCTGCACTAATATCTTCCATTTTTAGTTAACCGTTATATTCACGCGAGTGATCATAAGTTCAAACTAAGAACTTCTCAAGTGAGAAAACTAAGAAGTTCTTAAGACAGGACAATTCCTAAGAAAACAATTGTGAATAGTGTTTAAGAACATTCTTAGGAACATCTTATATATTTTTTAAAGAATTGTCTTAAGAAATATCCGGCCCCAGGCAAGGACAGAACAGACACCACAGCCATGGACAGAACAGACACCACAGCCATGGACAGAACAGACACCAAGGACAGAACAGACACAGCCATGGGTTAGACACCTCACTCCAGAAGCCCACTGTGTTTGGTGTTTCATCCCACTGAGACAGATGATGACATAGTGGAGCTTGGCCGTTAGACAGATGATGACATCGTCGCGCCATTGCTGCACAATTTTGTCAGTATCAGCAAGAGAGTACCCAAGGAGCGTGGCAATTTTTTCAATTTCTCCATCTCTCTTATTATGCACTAGAGAGTTCCCCCACGTTGCAGACTGACACGCCCTGCAGTGGTTCAATGTCGTCTGGCAGTCGCTCCCGAAGCACGTTGGTCAGGGAGATGGTCAAGGCGACACATCTCCTTCTAAGCCTAACCCTCATCTTCAGGTGACAGGTGGAGCTCAGCTGCCTTTGCCTCAAAAAGATCCCCAAGGTATGGTTAGGGACTGATGTACCCATGTATAAAGATCCCCAAGGTATGGTTTGGTGTTGATGTACCCATGTATAAAGATCCCCAAGGTATGGTTTGGTGTTGATGTACCCATCTATAAAGATCCCCAAGGTATGGTTTGGTGTTGATGTACCCATCTATAAAGATCCCCAAGGTATGGTTTGGTGTTGATGTACCCATGTATAAAGATCCCCAAGGTATGGTTTGGGGTTGATGTACCCATGTATAAAGATCCCCAAGGTATGGTTTGGGTTGATGTACCCATCTATAAAGATCCCCAAGGTATGGTTTGGGACTGATGTACCCATGTATAAAGATCCCCAAGGTATGGTTAGGGACTGATGTACCCATCTATAAAGATCCCCAAGGTATGGTTTGGTGTTGATGTACCCATGTATAAAGATCCCCAAGGTATGGTTTGGGGTTGATGTACCCATCTATAAAGATCCCCAAGGTATGGTTTGGGTTGATGTACCCATGTATAAAGATCCCCAAGGTATGGTTTGGTGTTGATGTACCCATCTATAAAGATCCCCAAGGTATGGTTTGGGGTTGATGTACCCATCTATAAAGATCCCCAAGGTATGGTTTGGTGTTGATGTACCCATGTATAAAGATCCCCAAGGTATGGTTTGGGGTTGATGTACCCATCTATAAAGATCCCCAAGGTATGGTTTGGGTTGATGTACCCATGTATAAAGATCCCCAAGGTATGGTTTGGTGTTGATGTACCCATCTATAAAGATCCCCAAGGTATGGTTTGGGGTTGATGTACCCATCTATAAAGATCCCCAAGGTATGGTTTGGTGTTGATGTACCCATCTATAAAGATCCCCAAGGTATGGTTTGGGGTTGATGTACCCATGTATAAAGATCCCCAAGGTATGGTTTGGTGTTGATGTACCCATGTATAAAGATCCCCAAGGTATGGTTTGGTGTTGATGTACCCATCTATAAAGATCCCCAAGGTATGGTTTGGTGTTGATGTACCCATCTATAAAGATCCCCAAGGTATGGTTTGGGTTGATGTACCCATGTATAAAGATCCCCAAGGTATGGTTTGGGGTTGATGTACCCATCTATAAAGATCCCCAAGGTATGGTTTGGTGTTGATGTACCCATGTATAAAGATCCCCAAGGTATGGTTTGGTGTTGATGTACCCATGTATAAAGATCCCCAAGGTATGGTTTGGGTTGATGTACCCATGTATAAAGATCCCCAAGGTATGGTTTGGGGTTGATGTACCCATGTATAGGCTCTTTATCACCCTGCTGCTGACAGACTTGATCAAGCCAGTCAAAGCCTTGATAGCCAACTGTACCCAGTGTTCCCTATATCTGGCGACTTTCCAGACCCCCTTTAATTAGGGTTAGGGTTCGAGCCGACCAGCGACAAATCGAGCTACATTTTCTAGTCATTTAGGGAATTACTGTAAAGTATCTAACATATCCCGTGTTCCACGATTCACGTTACAACTGAGCTCAGGAGAGACGAGTAGACCATGGTTTCTATGATAATTTACTAGTCAGTAATTGAGTAAAGATAAATAAGATATTGAAGGAATTGCCCACGACACCTTTTATTTAGTTTCCCTCCCACACTACAAGTGACGTAGAGCCATAAGACGTAGCGCTGGGGTTCGTAACAGGGAACAACAAGTACCAAAAACCTGGAGGACAGGGAGAGATACACAGGCTCTGGTAAGAAAGACCGATACTTGCGGATGTTTCAGTTTTATATGATTTAACATTGAACTAGTTGAATGTCTGTAAACAAGTTGCAGCTAATTGCCACAGTCAATGTAACAGAGCCTAGTATACTGTGTGTCATCGGAAACGTATCTACGTAATGATCGTAATGATCACTAGCGCCAGCCAACAGCTGGTGATAGTCGCTTGTGTAGCTGCTAGCTTACCTCCAGTTAGCAGCTCTCTGGTGTCGACTCCTCCGTCCACTCCTTCGACGAGAGTCTCCCCAATCGCCCCCAAGATCTTCTCCTCCAATTGGTCTAAATGGACCGATGACTTTCCTCCTCCTGTCTTCTTGACCTCCCTTGCCCTCTCAGCTATCTTTTTTTTTACGATGGACTTGATGTCCGCCCACTTTTTTTTAATGGAGATGCCATCCCTGGCTACCCCCCGCACGCCTACTGCGGAGACCGTCCTGGCAACCCTTTCCCACCCCCTCTTTTTATTGTCCGCCGTCACCGATACGTTGTCTAACTTTCCCAATAATAATCTTTTTTTTTTAAATGACCTCTACCAAAACCTCCAACTCCTGCCTTGTGAAATTCTTGGACCTCTTAGCTGCACTGCTGTCTTCCATTTTTAGTTAACCGTTATGACCGCGAGTGATCATAAGTTCAAAAGAGAGAGAGAGAGAGAGAGAGAGAGAGAGAGAGAGAGAGAGAGAGAGAGAGAGAGAGAGAGAGAGAGAGAGACACACAGGTGTAAAAATCACAGTTCAAAATCTAAGAACTTCTTAATTGAGAAAACTAAGAAGTTCTTAAGACATAGGACAATTCTTAAGAAAAAAATTGTGAATAGTGTTTAAGAACATTCTTAGGAACATCTTATATTTTTTCTTAAGAATTGTCTTAAGAAATATCTTAAGAACACTTTTGTGAATCCGGGCCCAGCACCACCAGACAGGCCCTTAGATGGAACCCCCAAGGCAAAAGGAAGAGAGGCCGGCCCAAGAACACCTGGCGCAGGGACTTTTCCACTACCGGGCTGAAGCGGGCCGCATTTGTATCCGAGCCGTGCCGAGCCGTGCCGTACTTTCAGAAACGCTTCTCCATTATACGGAGCGACCCGGGACTAGGAGGAGTTACGCAGTGCTTACAATAACACCGTATTGCATTGCTGTGTTCAGAGACAAGTCTGGGAGATATGGAATGTTTGATTCTCATTGTCGAAATGAGTATGGGCTACCTGTCGCCCTCGGGGGTGGACCGCAAATGCAACAAGTACACCAACAAGAACAAGTCCTCCCAGTACCACGAGACCAGTATTACTGACAACGACGTCTTTAGCCTTAATAACCAATTGACTAACTAGGGAGATTAGTTAGCTTGAGATTAATTAGCTTGCACATCATGTGAATTGGATGACACTTAGACCCCGACCCCCCAAAAATATATTTTTTCAGATCTACACAATTCACATGGATGACATATTTTGAGATAAAAACGGCTAATTTAGCAGAAAGGTGACAAGTTTGCACCCCTGCCATTTCTCCGACCAGAAACGTTTCAATGTTTTTCCGGCAGTATGCACCCCTCACATATAGCAGAGCAATAAATGCCTTCAGCTCAGCGACTGAGACATCCCAGGAGGCGCGCTTTCTTTCGTCACATTCTGTTGCAACATGGGCCGATGCTGTGGTTATTATGGTCCATTTGGGGTAGGTACTTTGTTAATTTGGTCTTTTTATGTGGTGAATGACGTTTTACGCCTATCACACCACCCAAATATTCTTCTAATAGCCTACCCATTTCCAGTGTTATTTTTGACTGATTTACATTGACGTACAGGCAAAGCGATGAGTGTTGTCAGTGGCTGTAAGTAGCCACTGCTCCCCAGACCTGGAATACTTGACTGTTAAATGCCGACCCACATACCTCCCGAGGGAACCTGGAATACTTGACTGTTAAATGCCGACCCACATACCTCCCGAGGGAATTCAACGCAGTGTACATAACAGCTGTTTACATTGCACCAAGCGCGGATGCTAGCTTAGCATTAGCCCGGCTACATGACGTCATCAGTGGTGGAAGATTATAATTGAGGAAGAGAACTATTCAAATGACATAAAGAAGATCTTGAGTGATGAAGAGACTTGCTCAAGCGATCAAGAGAACAGCCCAAGCAATGAGGATGAGGAAGAGGATTCAACCATCTCAAGTGATGTAAAGAAGAGTCCACAGGATGAAGAGAGGTCAAATAATAATGATGATGAGGATGAGTTGGCTATAAGTGACCAATGTTTGCATGATGAAGAGAGCCAAGCGATACACAACGTTGAAAAGCATAGTGCTGAAGAGAGCAGGTCAAACAACGAAGAGAACCGTGCACGCGACGAGGAAGGAGCGGATTCAAGTAGCTCAAGCGCATCAGATTATCTTCCGTCGGAAGGAGAAAGCTCCTCAGATGATGTAACCGAACAAGCCCTAAAGGAAACAGCCCTAGCCACGAGACGCCAGAATAAATCTGCGGGGAGGAAAGATACAAGATCAAGCTCAAAATTGGCAAAGCCTTCCAAAAAGCAGTTTTGCCTTTATTGCCATACACCACATAGCAAAATTGCAAGACATTTATTAAGGATGCATCCAAACGAAGATGACGTTGCACATGCTTGTAGTTTTCCGAAAGGTTCCAAAATCAGATTCAGTTTGTTGGATCAACTCCGCAACAAAGGGAACTATCAACACAAATTTGCAGTTCTGCTAACTGGAAACGGGGAAATTGTGCCCAAGAGGCAAACTAATACAGCTCTGTCAGTGCGTGACTATCTGCCGTGCCAATATTGTTTCGCTTTTTACGTCAAAACTGATTTGTGGAAGCACGAGCGCAAATGTAAAGTCAAAGCGGAGACAAAGTCCAAAAGGAGAGGAGGAAGGCGGCGAATCCAAGGTGCAGCCGCTCGACTCCTCCCACGGTCTGACTACTCCACAGGAGTGTGTGACGACGTCTTGTTCAATATGAATCAAGATGACATCTCGCGCCACATCAGAAATGATCCCTTGATATGCAAATACGGCAATGCACTGTCCGCAAAGCACGGTAACGACAAGTCGCAGTATGCTTACATTGCACAGAAGATGAGAGAATTGGGTAGGTATATGCTCGCTGTGAACGGGCTGGATTCCAGTGTTCAATATCTGCATCAAATATGTATACCGTCCAAATTTGAACTGGCCATTGAAGGTGCTAAGAAAGTGAGTGGTTTTGATCCTAGCTGCAACAAGTTCAAGACCCCAACCCTTGTTTCAAAGATTTGTTATTCCTTGAAAAGAGCCGCTGAGATAGCGTTCGGAGAGAGTCGTATGACTGAGGACAGTGAGACAGAGGGTCAAATCAAAAGGTTCCTTCAGCTTCTTGATACTAAGTGGAATCAGTTTCTCTCGCCACGCCCTCCGCTCATATCGTAGGTCGGAAGCCATCGAGGTCGACGCGTCCTCACTGACCGAGGACTTGATCAAACTTCACAACGTTCTCAAGACCGCAGAGGACGAGGCAAAGAAAGACTTGCTCAAAACCCCTAACATGTCTGCATGGAGAAAGCTGAATGAATCTGTTCTCGCACAAATGGTTCTTTTCAACAGAAGCAGATTGGGAGATTGTGGTAAGCTGCTAATGGAGAGCTACACAAGGAGAAAGATCAGGACAGGCCCAGTGACTGCAGATGTGTACAAGACCCTCACAAAGCTGGAGAAGGAGCTTGCTGACAAACTTATCAGGCTGGAGATAACGGGCAGTAGTGGCAGGAAAATGCCTCTCTTACTAACAGATAGGATGTTAATGTCTCTCCATGTCCTCAGTGAACACAGAGAGAAAGCTGGCGTGCTGAAGGACAACCCTTATGTCTTCGCACGGACGGAAGGCCCGTCCAATATCAGAGGTTCCGATTGCCTGCGAAAGTTTGCAAATGAGTGTGAATTGTGTGAATTGTGTGAATTGACCCACTTTGTAAGGGGGGGAGCAGTGTAGCAACCCTGTTACTGTGTTGTGTCATGTGTGCCAATGCACCCCTGTGATTGGTGGAGGTGGGCGCATGCGGGTTGTTGTTGTTGAGGACCGTGGAGAGAGGAAGAACTCCGGTGAATTGAGAAACAATTAAAGGATCAGTTAAATGAGAGAAGCTAT
>NW_027663170.1:75000-93694 GCF_963989245.1 Nansenia antarctica | reverse complement strand
TCTTTTATGAAACATCACATATGATGGACTCACACATATTAATACAGCTTTTCAGAACTCAAGATTTTTTATTTTATTTTTTATTTTATTTAAAATGCCTCTTTCAAATGACACTGTTTTTATGTGCTTTGACTTTAACCATATGAACAAATGTTTTTGAAACCGTCTGTGTAGATTGACATCCTCCAGAAAACCACCAACATCTACGAGGTGGACAAGCGCTCCCTGCAGCAGGAGCTGGAGACCAGGGAGCAGAAGCTGCAGAGGGAGCTGTCGGAGAGGAGGCGCATGGAGGCGCGCATGCAGGGCATGGTCTCTGACACCAAGCACAAGTGGGAGAAGGAGTGTGTAAGTGACTCATCCGTGGCCCTGTCCAGAAACAACCCCTGGTCCCTTTACCTCCAAATGCACTAGTCTAGATCTGAGAGTATTGTCTGGTGTGAGAGGTGATGCGTAGTTGTTGTTGTTGTTGTTGTTGATGTTGATGTTGATGTTGGTGTTGGTGTTGATGTTGGTGGTGGTGCTCTATAGGAGAGGCGAGTGAACGCCAAGCAGCTGGAGATGCAGAACAAGCTGTGGGTGAAGGACGAGAAGCTGAAGCAGCTCAAGGCCATCGTCACAGAGAGCAACGAGAGGAGGGAGGAGGAGGAGGAGGAGGACTGATGGTGCCGCCAGAAAAACCTAAGAGGTCCTCACGGGAGAAGGATCGCACCCCTGGCCCCGCCCCCGTCCCCCAGAAGCGATCTGCCTCCCCCTCCATGCTGCCTGTGAGTTACGCGTCGCTGTCCTGCATGGTGTGTTGGCGGGTTGCCCCGAGTCCACTAAGGAAATGCTTTACACCTTGCACTGTGGAAGGTTTCACCGCTGGTTATTATTGTCATCCTTCTACCTTGCATGTCTGCCTAGCAGGCTTTATCTCTGGTGTGTGTGATCGTTGTGTTTAACCCTGACGTTCCCCTCCTGCTACAGCCTCTATGTCCTCCTCTTCCTCCCCATCAGGACGACATCCAGACTCCCTCCACCTCCCACCACCAACCCACCCAGTATAGATCAGCTCAGGGCCATCATCCCCTCCCCTCTTCCTCCTCCACTTCCTCCTTCTTCTCCTCCTCCACCTCCTCCCTCTCCACTAGCGTTTCTGTGGCCTCCTGCATCTCCGAATGGGAGCAGAAGCGCCCTCTAGAGCCCAGGCAAGCTAGTAGGACCCCCCAGTGCAGAGACAGGACCCCCTACGCCAGTAGCAGTGTGGGCCGTAGGAGAGGCCAGAACTGGGCTCCCCCTGGCACTGAGACCCCGGCCCACCCGAACGGGCTAGACCTAGAGACAGGCTCCAGGGTCAGTGTGGTAGACATCTGTAGATGTATTAGAAGATCGCCATTGCTTGTGTAGAACTTGTCAGGGTTCCCACGGGTCCTTGAAATCCTTGAAAGTTTGTGAATTTGAGAAAAAGAAATCAAGGTCTTAAAAGTTTTGGAAAATAGACATGGGTCATTGAAAGTGCTTGAATTCCCCTCTCTCTCTCAAAAAAAAAAAAAAAAATGTTCAAAAATGTTTTCAACTAGTTCTCTCTCAAACTATGCCGTGTTGGGTCCTTGAATTTGACGGAATTGAGGCTTGAAAGGTGCTTGAATTTGATATTTCAGAAGGTGTGGGAACCCTGACTTGTAGAATTGCATCCCTACAGTATAGGGTTGGGAATTGATAAGATCTTAGCGATACCGATGCCATTATCGATTCGGCTTTGACGTTTGAACAATTTGGAACCGGTTCTCGATTCCCATCCCTAATACATGTGCTTGATTTGTATTTGTTGTTGTACGTTTTGTAGATATACAGTAGTTCGATCTGTCAATGCTTTTAGACCTTTGTAGAACTTCTTTGTACACCTGTACAACTGTATCCTCTTGATGTGTGTTTTGTGTGCCAGGTAAGATGCCATTTCATTTCCATCTCTTAGCATCTGCTTTGTCGTCGTTTCTCTAAATTCCTCCCTCTGCACAGCTTTGCATGCGGCTCCACGCGGGGACAGCCACAGTTTGGGATCTTACATCTGATGTTTCTGCACACTCAACTTGGCTAAATTACTAGAAGACTAATTATCTGAGGAAAAACCTAATTAACCTAATTGGTTTGTGGTCGATAGCAAAACAAATAAACAACACTGGACTATGTAGCAGATGAGAACCACAGCTGTTGTAATTATGAAATTGCAACAAATTGGCCTCAGGGTTGTCACAGAACAACCATTTTGAAACTAAAACGCTCCAAAGATATGGTCTTTCTGTAGCGCACTTCCAACCTATTCATATCCGCCTCACTAATCTGGTTGACCGAGTCTACTAACCCCAACAAACACCCCAGATCACTTGTGATCGATCCGTTATTAATTAATTCCTAATTCCCTGAATTGTGTTTCCCCTCACTGTTTTTGACCGGGACCCACCAGACGCCGTTACCGCCGACTCCGATCCGCTTGCGCCACAGACGCTCTCACTCCGCGGGTGGGGAGAGATGGGTAGATCACAAACCCCCCTCTAATCTGGACCTAGACACTGTTATGCAGCCAATCATACCCAATGCTGTCAAGGTGTCGGCCGCCACTGAGAAAGCTCTGTCTAAATGCCAAAAGTACGTTCTTACACATCAGGAGCTAGCGTCTGATGGCGAGATTCAGACCAAACTAATCAAGGTAAAATGAAATCGTTTTTTTTTGGTCTTGTCACCATTTTTGGTTAAACATCTTGTCTGTGATTATTGCATTATGACATCCATACCCCAGGAACAATACTGAAGTAGCAACATCGGAAGAAACGTTTCAAACCAAAAACAAAACCATACTGTTGAAACCATACATCTGACGACCAACATTTCTCATCCTTGCTTAGTCGGACCCTCCTGTATGAAGAACTATTTATTTCTAATATTATTCTAGAGATGTGAGAATTAATGTGACGGTTGGTGGTTTTTACGTCCTCAGGGGGACGTGTACAAGACCAGAGGAGGAGGGCAGGCGGTGCAGTTCACTGACATCGAGACGCTGAGACAGGAGTTCCCCACTGCTTCATAGTACGGTCACATCCATTTCTCACAGATACAAGACACTTTTGCCCAAGTCTGCTTCTCAGAAGTCATGTTCTGTCATGTACAGTATGAAGACTATCTTACTTGTGGGTCTTCCATTCGCTAGGATTAGGAAATCATTTCAATGATGCTTTTGAATTGAATTAAATTGTGAACTGTCGAGTGTTTAAGGATGTGAAGAGCTGTCTGTCCATGGTTAGTTGTAGGGCGTTGGTAGCTTGCTAGCAGGATAACTGATGTCGATGTTTTTCTTCCCTGAAGTCGTAAGAGGAGATCGGGATCAGGAGACGGACAAGGACAGGGAGGGATGGATTGGAATGACACAGAGAACAGGGTAAGCTTCGTAAAACACAAACATTTTGTTTAATTTACATGGAGTGGATTTGTACATTGATATTATTTTGTTGTGTAAGCCACCTCACTTAATAATAGTAACCATATAATTAGTGTCAGTTTTGGAGGTCTGGGCTGTTACATTGTGTTTTAGGGAGTGGCTTCTGAACCGCTAACAGAACTTTCATTTCTGAGGCTCTGTGTCCGTGAGTCACAAAGTCACGTGACATCTCTCCTCATCTCTGGTTCTGTCCTAACCTACAGACATGGTCATTGACACAATGTGATTTTGTGGACTCACTGATACTGAGCCTCAGAAATGAACGCTCCGGTACCGTTCAGAAGCCACTCCCTATATTTGATTTGCAGCTGGACAATAAATATCTGCATTTTCATGCTAATTGTTTGATAACCCACCAGTACCCCCTCTAACTGAAGATCAGTGATCACATGTTCTTTAGAGTTGTCCTGATCTACTGGCTCTTAGATATGTGAATCCAATGATCTCTTAAAACTCTGTGGTTTGTCTCCTGACAGCCTCCCGTACCAAGCACAAGCAGCAACTACTATCAAAAGTAAGTTCTGTCACATCACGTCCTCAATGCTGTCATTTCTATTTAATGAATTGTCTAACCTCCTCTAAAGTGCTTGTTTTAGCAATGTTTTATACTGATCAGGATGGCATTTAGTGTCAACAGCATTATCACATCCTTTTGACAAAATAGTCATTCCTAACTCATCATCAGTCAAAGAAACAAATGTACAGTGTGTAGTAAGCCTCTGTTTAAATCCTACACACGCACACACACACACACACACACACACACACACACACACACACACACACACATTCCTGTTATCATGCACTGCTGATAAAGTAATGAGGAACCTGTCATCTCAAATTGCTTTCTCCTCTTTTCCCATCCTTTCGTCCAGGCGTAGAAAGCCCTAGGAAGGGTTCAGACAGACAAAAGCTTGTTTTTAATGCTGGATTACTCTTGTGCATTGGACCATAAACTATGCATCTTTTTAAAATGTCTTTTTAAACTTTTTCTAAATATTTTTGTAGACTGGTGATCAAGATTTTTGTGTTGGATCATGATTGTAGTTAAAAGGGACATTTGTATGTAGGCGATCAGATGTGTGTTATACAGTATGGCCAGATTAGAGACTAGGATCGTTGATTGGACTCTCATTGTAAAGGCAAGACGTTCTCCCCTGACCATGTGACTTCACCAGGAGAAGGATTACACTGGTCAAGCCTCATGGTCAGGAACGTTTTCCTTCCTACTTATTGTATCACCATCTTCATAGCTCCTATAATCTTCCTCCACGCTAAGATTTTATAAAAGATGAAATATAATGTTTGGGTTTTTTGCAACTTGTTTTTGCAAGAAAGATTTTTAATCTGTTTATACCATCATTTGATATGCAGAAAACCTACGATTTGCTTAAACCTGCCTGACTGTTACTTTTTCTGACTGTCTGTAAATACATCTTCTTTTTTTGTGACCAAGTGTTGTTTTATTGTTTTTGTTTTGGGGGATTTTCCCTTTGCATTCACAGCATGTCTACATGCTATTTTCTTTGATAATTCATTCATTTCTGCTACACAAATTCATTTAATTCAGAAAATAAATACATTCCTGGCTACAGTATAAACAGTCATCCATCCGTCTGTGCATATACATATAAATAAAATACAGAAATAAAAATATAATGTAGTTAATAATACTAATAGGGCCCTGCCATGCTTATGTTGGTAGAAATAAACCCGTATCAAAGTCTTTCTAGTGTTAGGATATTCAGTTTAGGTGGACCCACATGACAATTAGGTAAATAATCAGTCATTATTATGCTACTTTTCAGTGTAATTGTTTAGCACATATTAAATTCAGGTCTTTTGGTGATGGAAAGGCGATATACAGTATTTAAGAAGTATATACAGTATGTAGTAAGCCTCTGTTTAAATGTGCTACGCGCACACACTACTGCACTACTGATAAAGTAATGACGTAGAAAAGCCCTAGAAGGGTTCAGGTGACAGACAAAAGCCTTTGTTGTTTTTAATGCTGGATTACTCTTGTGCAATGGACCATAAACTATGCATCTTTTTAAAATATAACTTTTAACTTTTTCGAAATATTTTTGCAGACTGGTGATCAAGTCTTGTTTTTTTTGTTCCTTCATGATTGTAGTTAAAAGGGACATTTGTATGTAGGCGATCAGATGTGTGTTATACAGTATGACCAGATTAGAGACTAGGATCTTTGATTGTTCTCTCATTGTAAAGGCAAGACGTTCTCCCCTGACCATGTGACTTCACCAGAGAAGGATTACACTGGTCAAGCCTCGTGGTCAGGAACGTTTCTTTTGCTACTTATTGTGTCACCATCTTCACAGTTCATATAATCTTCATTTTTTCCTTTATTTTCAAGCTGTTGTTCTTGCAAGAAGGATTTTTAATCTATTTATGTATAATTTGCTAAACCAGCCTGTCTGTTATTTTTTCCTGACTGACTGTAAATACATCTTATTTTCTGACCAAGTCTTGTTTTATTGTTTTTGTTTTGGGGGATTTTCCCTTTGCATTCACAGCATGTTTACATGCTAATTCATTAATTTCTACTACAGAAATTATTTTAATTCAAGAAAATAAATACATTCCTGGCATACAGTATAATCAGTTATCCATCTGTGCATGTAGGCCTACATATAAATAAAATACAGAAATAAAAATATAATGTAGTTAATAATACTAGGGCCCTGTTATGTTATGTTATGTTAATTTCATTTATAATGCGCCCCCCATCCAACTTTTACATCGGCCCGGGGCGCATTAGGCCCTGCCAAGCCTTATGTTGGTAGAAATAAAACCATATCAAGCTTAGATGGACCCACATGACAAGTATGGAAATAATAAGTAATTATTATGCTACATTTCAGTCTCATTGTTTAATACATATTAATGTTAATATTAATACAGGTCTTTTGGTGATGGAAAGGTGAGGGAGTTGTAATTACTTCATTATGCTATTTATAAGTTTGCACGACTAGCGACTTTAATATAACGTTTTATTGGTTTACGGTCAAACATGGTCAAAGTTTAAATAGCAGCATTTGCATTAATGGCACAGTGACATGTACTGTATTGTACTATATGTACTGATTTGAAGAAGAAGAAAAAGACTTATAAATAGCATGAGGTAATTACTGGTCATTGAATGATGTGTTCCATACCCTAATCATAGCTAATGGTGAGAAAAGGCCAATTCAGATCAAAGATCTGCGACTGGACGGGTCAGTTTTGGGACATTGCAGAGAAGAACTCTCAATCAGCCCTCAAAACCCACCTGTTCTCTAAGGCCTTTGGCCTCTAGTCAAGTTGTGTCACTCTCACTGTCTTAGTTTCTTTGCTTTGTTTTTCTGCTCTGTCTGTCTGACTGTCTGTCTATGAAATCTGTTAAGCGTCGTTGGGTCTGAGAAAGGCGCTATATAAATCGAAGATATTATTATTATTATTACTGCAGCGGCAGAGAGAGGGGTGCCTACGCCAATTTGTGTGAGGAATTGGAAACCGGGGATATACTGGCGTTTACCAATTTCACTGGGTAGTTCAGACAGCTGCAATTAGAAACTGACGTTCTACAACCGTCGCGTCCCGGATCTTTGATCTGAACTGGCCTTAAGAGACTTTAAGTAAATGTCTGTGTATATTGGAGACTTCGGGAGCTCCACAATGTTTTTAAGAAACTCAATCAAAAGGTGGTCTAATTATTTGGCTTGCCAGGGCACTCTGCTAGCATAAACTGATTGAAGTTGTAAATATAGAAAGAAGGAAGTTCTTGGAAATGACCTCAATCCATGACTATCCATGATAATGCCCAGTGTACTGATTCCAACACCCAGACAATTGCTGAGATGAAAAGGGTCTCAAAGATACGTTGCGAATGTAGAGCCTATTCACACGTAGCTGTAGCCTAGTCTGTCTTGAATTAGCTGCAGGTTTTGAATCAGGATCAGTGTTCGTGACATCGAGGAAAGCACTGAACCTGAACTTGGCAATAACTCAAGCGTGCTAACTTTGGATAATCCTGAATATGCATAGCTGGCTTCGTAGTACAGCCCTCTGGGCAGACACTGTCTATATAACTGGTGTCCTTGTAGCTCTGGGGTCAGACACACATTTCTCTCATCTATTTACACTAGCCACGGGAACCATCTTTGTTTAGATGGAGAGGATTGCTCGAGGACTGCTAAGCATGCAGTTCGCTGTGCTAACAAACTGACGTTTTATGTGGGCGCAGCACTTGTTTGCATGACATTCTTGGGCCTGTTGACAGTTGATGAGAAATGTCAAGTCAAACAGAAGCAGCACACACTAGCAACAAGTCTGTATGTTTTTTCAAGTCGCTGCTAAAGTCTTGTGAACTGAGACTATCTGCCGGCCTGGCCTGGTCATGACAAATTCCACCAGCATGTTGCAAATGGTCATAGAGGATATTTATGGTGGGGGGAGTCTCGGCTGTCACTGAGGTGATACATTAGCTTCTTCTGGGAAGAGCGTCTGCAGGAGCTTGTGTATACACTATGAGGTTCCAAGGTACACATTACTATATGAATTTTGTACAGATGAAAGGGAGAATGCTTGTTGAGCCTTTTGAGGGACGAGTCTATTTCCTTGTGCGATCAACCTATTTCCATTCCTACTATATACCACGGAGACCTACAGGACGTACTTTTCTGTATTCTAAGAGTCATGTACATAAATCACCATGCAAAGCCAAAGTAGGTTTATTGTCACATACTCAAGCAGAGCAGTGAAATGCTTGATTTTACACAGGGCCTCAACCATGTCTTACACAATGTCCAGTAAACACACAAGACATACAATAACTCATTAAATGCTCAAATGTAATAATATACCGTACACCCTAACTAAATCGCACAATATACATACAAATACAATAGGGTAAGGGTTAATATAAAGGTAGATGGTAATAGTCAAAAATACAGTACCGGTAAGTACAATAATATCTGTCCATAATAGTACAAATTATGAAATACTATATAGCAGCAGTAAGTTCCATATGAAAGTCAATAGCAGCATGTTGGTGAGTGTGTTTGTAGGAGAATCGATATTCAACTGATCGGGGTCGAAGCTGCCACAGAATCTCTTGGTCCCGGACCGGGTACTCTGGTATCATCAGCGTGAACAGTCTGGGTTCTTAAATGGTTCTGTTGACCTTCCTCAGACACCTGTTGGTGTGATGTCTTTGAGGGCAGGGCTCCAGTGCTCCAGTGATGGACTGAGCTGTGGTCACCACCCTCTGCAGAGCTACATACAGTCCAGAGTGGTGTTAAAGTTTACAGACAGTATGCTCTCAGTAGTGCTCCTATAGAAGGTGGTGAGGATCTTAGGGGCCATACCAAATGTCCTCAGCCACCTGAGGGAAAAAGAGACGCTGGCGCGCGCCTTCTTGGTGACTGAGTCAATGTGTCGGGGCCAGTTCAGTTTGTCTGTGATGTGTACTCTGAGGAACCTGATATGACTGACCCTGTCCACCTCAGCTCCCACCATGTGGATTGGGGGTTGACCCCCTGACTCCCCTCATATTGTCCACGATCATCTCCTTGGTTTTGCTGACATTGAGAGATAGAGAGATTGTTGTCCTGGCACCGCAGTGACAGAGCTCTTATCTCCTCCCTGTGGGCTGTCTCGTCATTATTAGTGATTAGGACACCTGTGGTGTGTGGTCAGCTTGATTATGAAACTTGATTATGATGCTGGAGACGCAGTCATGGGTTGTAGGGAGGGTCAAACATTCCCTTATCTTTCAGCCATAAACAGTCTTCCTGCTATAAAAACCACAACACTAATGAAGATGTCTTTGAGGGCCATTTGGGCCAAGACAGACTTCCAACTGATCTGATTCCTCGTCATCAGATGCAATCAGCAGACCCCTCAGCTGGCCCTAATCAATGGATTATTGGCTGACTCCTCTCCCAGCCCATCACACATGCACCTGGAAAACAGCGGGCAGTTCAATCGATTCTGATACTAATTTCAGGATTAGTGAAACACTCAACTCTTGGCATCTACTACGACTGATGGTATACTAGACTACAACTGCTTCAGAGTGAAGCTCGCCTAGGCCAGGCTGAGCTCAACAAAGACCATCGCTGCAAAACTGACTTTATGCTGTGTATGAGAAGTATTCTCTGACGAAAGAACATCACTTCAGCTTCCTCTCTATCCCAGAGAGATACTTAAAGAGGGGTGCCTTGGAATCCTGGTATCGCAAGCCGTAGTCCGCCTGTGCTGCCCATGTCTTTCCATTCTAAATGTGTAAACATATTGACAATCTCTTCCTTGGCATTGGCATTGCATATGTTCTTTTAGATTAGATCATTATGATTGATATTCTTGATTCCTTTATGTTTGATGTCATATCCTTCATTGCATTTCAACTTGTGTTTCTTAGTTTAGTAATCAATACTAATTGTATAACCAGATGTTGTGTTTCTCTTGTTTTGACAAATGCTGGCTTTAAGAAAAATGTAAGATAGTCATGGTGTGGTGCGTAGATCTATTGTTCCTGTATGCAAACTGGAGTGGGTCCATTGTGTCTGGTATGACGGAGTTGATGTGGAGTTTTATCAGCCTCTCGAAGCACTTCATGATGAGTGCTACAGGGCGATAGTCATTTGGGCAGATCACCTTTGATGTCTTGGGCACAGGAACAATGGTGGTTGCCTTGAAACAGGTGGGGATCACAGACTGGGAAAGGGAAAGGTTGAATATAATATATCTGCCAGCTGGTCAGCACATGTTCTGAGGACACGACCGGGTGTCTTATCCGGGCTAGCTGCTTTGCGGGTGTTTTCTTCAGGCCCGGTGTCAGAACCAACACCTTGGGTGGCGGGGTGAGTGGGGTTATTAAGGCCGCCGGTGGCGATGGTAGACATAGTAGACATAGTAGGCTATATGGACCTACAGAAAATATAAACGTGAGATTAAACATTCAAACACGCCCCCGGAATGGGTGGGCAAGACGCACGTTTGGACCTCTGTCCATAACCACCGCCGGCCTTGGTTTACTTAAAGACTTAAGACTTAAACGTCTTCCTCACGTTGGTCACAGAGAATGAGCGCATGCAGTCCTCCTGTACAGGAGGTCAGAGGTCACATTTTGTTTCAATATAAAAGGAGGTGGCACACTTCAAAGCATTAATATCTTCAAGTGTCATTATTTCGGAGACAACTTAGATATGAAATGTAACCTTTGAAAGGGCGTCATTTAGTGATTTCCATTTCAGTCTGCCTGTCATGTTAATTGATATTGATGTGGAATTCTCTGGAGAAAGCTCATGAGATCTGTGGAGAACCAGAGCTGTAGTAAACCAATACAAACAGCAGGTGGCAGCATTGACCTTTACAAAATAAACTTCACTCGTTTGTCACTGCCTTGACTGTACAATTGGTGACTGGTCATTACGGCTAGGATACAATCAATTGCATGCAGGTGGTGGCTCCTCGCACTGCAGTGCATTTGATTATACCTCCTCATATCCTAGATGAAATGAGTGTTGGACACTCAATTTAGAACACAGCAGTCCCAAGGTGTGACAACCATCTACAATCGACTGAATCCCATCCTGTGTTTGACATGAATCGGAGATGACAATGTGTTCATATTTGGCTCTATTGGAAGGATACGCCAATTCACTACACCTTAACGCTAAGCAAGCGTGGCCAAGCACGTCTCTTTCCTCCCTCGCTACGCTTAGTACCCCCTGTCAGATCTGATGTGACACATCTATGGATGACAGAGTCACGTACGGGAGAGAGACGCTAGTATGCGGTGAGCCCTGTGCTGTCAGACACAGCCATTGACTCTGCATGGATAGGCTTATTTCACAGTCAGTGCTTGAGCGGCCATGTTAGGATGTCAGGCCCGCTGCACTGCTGAAAGGCTGCTTGAATGCCCTCATCATCTCCCCTGCCTAAACCACTGCATTATCAATCCATGCCCAATGAGGCAAGGGGGAATGGGGAGTTAGGCAATAGGCAATGTGCACTTAGCAAATGGCCTACGGGATAGGAATCCCTGCTAGAGATGGGGGAGTAGGGGATCACATTTACTCATTCAGGCTTGCCTTTTATTCTTGGAAAAGTGCTTTAACTGACAAATACATTGACAAATGTGGACAATACTTTAATATTTGACTTTGACGGATGTCTGCAGTGTTTTATTTCAGTTCAAGTACATTTCAGTTTCAACTTTCAGTTGCAGTTATAGGGGATGTTTTCCAAATGGGAGCGAGGGAGAGCATTCACGCACAATGTACATGACACATTCCTCAGTTAATGAGAAAGAGATTGTTTTCATTTAGAATAAAGATGTGTTTACAGTACGATGTTCCATCTCATTGTGTCATTAATAACAAATAATACATTTTCTACTGAAGCTGTGATGAAAATGCTATAGCATACAGTACAAATGACCCCAAAAAATCTATTCAGTGGATTTTGCCTTTAACGAACTATATGTGACCACATCAGAGCTTTGCCTCCCTGTGCTCTGTTGGGGTTGTCAGGCATTTCTGTCTGTTTTGGAATTTCTCATTTTGTCACATTAAAGGATGTCCACCATGCCAGTTTGAACAGTGAGTGTGTGGTTCAGCGGGAAACAGCTGCCAGTCGCCTGTCTCCCAGCAGTGCTGCCTTTCCCCTGCTCCAGACCTGACTGCCTGGAAAAATATTGACCTTACCTCCACACTGTTTAACCAGGCAGCCTTTAAGCACTGTTCCTAGCAAACAGTCTGAACACACACACACACACACACACACACACACACACACACACACACACACACACATTTAAGCACTGTTTCAGCAAATATCACATGGCTCCACCGCTTTCTTAAATGGCTCCTTTTACTCAAACATACGCTAATGGCTGCTTAAATACCCTCTTATCCACTGTGTACCTGGTGTTTGTCTTTGCGCTGTGGCCCTGGACTGTGAATGAGAATGAGATTAGCTGCTCTGTGTTCTGTTGTTCCCTTTATTTCAGCTCGTTCTCTTTTGTAAGTGAGCTAGAGCAAATGTAAATACTGAGAACGATTATGAGTTGTACTGTGTGTACACACACACACACACGCGCGCGCGCACACACACACACACACACACACACACACAGCTACCTTTCCATGACCCCATCCCCATCTCTTACTTGTGTTCCTCCATCTGATCGATTCAGACGTTGTTCATCACAGTACCAGGATCCTAAATAAGAATAAGTGTTTCTGATGGATGTTTCCAGGTAAAACCAGGTTTCCGGCTGGGAGAATCGAGAATAGAGGGTACGATGTGTTGTTGTGCTTGAAGCAGCCTTGAGAGAAGCTTTTAGGCTTTGATATTTAAAGCGGCGTCGTGTCAAATAATCCTTACTTGTCCTTTTTCAAGCAGCATGTTGACAT
Organism: Nansenia antarctica; assembly: GCF_963989245.1. Classification (NCBI taxonomy): domain Eukaryota; kingdom Metazoa; phylum Chordata; class Actinopteri; order Argentiniformes; family Microstomatidae; genus Nansenia; species Nansenia antarctica. The sequence continues at coordinate 80,794 of NW_027663170.1, read as the reverse complement.
GTTTGGTGGCAGTGTGTCTGATAACCGCGGGGTGGAGTTCATCGTAGTACCACATTGTTTTCCTCAGTGTGTCATTGTGGGTGTGTGTGGGTGTGTGCATTCATCCATTCAGCATTGTGTGTGTCCAGTGTGTCAGTTTGTCAACGCTTTCTTTCTCCTTCCTCTTTTTTCTTCCCCCCCTAGGTAAACAAAGTGTCCCTCTACCAGATTGACTTCTCTCTCCGACACATTGTTCCCGATGCCTGACTCTCCTTACTGACACTGTGTACACTTCCCTAACAATGCCTTGTACGCAGTGATACACACACACACACACACACACACACACACTCAAACTGTGAGAGTGTGTATCCAGTTTAAACACACACATTCATAATGGGCTAATGCCACTCTGTATCAATGGCAGTGTATACATAGCCAGTGTTGTCTGTGTCTGTCGACCTATCTCCCTCCCCTTCTACAGATGTGAAGTAATCGATGGAATACAAGGTAATCGCACGACAGTCCTCATAAACAGCGAGGCGATAAATAAATGACAGCGCTGCTGTATCAAAGCCGACAGATACAGTCTACTCAGGCTGTAAAGAGCAAAGAGCAAGTGCCATGTCATGCAATTATGTGTATGAGGATACGAAGAAACTGGTGCAGCAGACGACCCTGACGCCTGTCATCTATCAGCTGTGACTGGTCAAGGACAGGGTCAGCGGGTCCGTGTCCTTGGTGTTCGGGTCAATAATACCCTACCTAACCTAATACCTTACCTAAGTGGCCCTGCCTGCCGACCGCTGCTTGGAATGACCAGATCACGTTGAAAGGTTGATAGCTACTGTGTCATATCAATAACTGATAAGGGATTTTCATACAGGTTATTTTTTTTCTCTTTGTTTCCGTTTGTTGCTTTAGTGTTTTGGATACATAGATATGGTCAGAGTGTGTGTACAGTACACAGTGTCTGCTGTTATATACAGTAGGTAGTTGTGGTGTGTGTGTGTGTGTGTGTGTGTGTGTCCGTGTGTGACCGTGTGTGACCGTGTGTCCCACAAAAGCTGTGTTACACAATGAATGACAATTGGGGGGGGGGGTCATAGTTAACTCTATTTGCCTAACCCTCCCCCTGTTTCTAAAACACACTCTGTGACACCATTGTCATGGGAAATATATGACAACCCCCCCCCCCCCCAAAACACACTTCCCACCCGTCTCCTCCTGAGTCAACATGCTGTGTTTGTACAGCCGTTGCACTGTGTGTGTGTGTGTGTGTGTGTGTGTGTGTGTGTGTGTGTGTGTGTGTGTGCACGTTCAGAGCACATGGGGGTTTGATGCTGTATTGGGTCTCCTTGTTTCCTGTTTCCTCCTTTTCAGGCTGCAATTAACTGTCAAACCCCTAAACCCCCTCTGGGTTAGTAGTAGTAGTATTGGTAGTGGTAGTGGTAGTAGTAGTATTGGTAGTGGTAGTATTGGTAGTGGTGGTGGTGGTGGTAGTGGTGGTAGTGGTAGTGGTAGTGGTGGTGGTAGTGGTGGTAGTGGTAGTGGTAGTGGTGGTGGTGGTGGTGGTGGTGGTGCTGCTGGTGGTAACAGTAACAGTAGTAGTAGTAGTAGTAGTAGTAGTAGTAGTAGTAGTAGTGGTAGTGGTAGTGGTAGTGGTAGTAGTGGTAGTGGTAGTAGTATAGTAATAGTAGTAGTAGGTTATCATAGGCTAATTTATAATTAATGAAATGAACTGCAATCGTGTCATCATGTCCTTTGCGTGTTTGTCTAATTTGTATTTTAATTGTTCTTTGTATCGGATGAATTTGTCTGTGGGCATTTAATCATTCACATGACAGGGTGTATGCAGATGACATGATCTGATGAAACAGCAGTGGGCTTCCCATGTAGGCGCAGAGGGGTGGATCTGGCAGGGCTTGACTGCTGGAGGTAAATAGAACAGCAAATCCAGCTTAGTGTCAGTGAAATGCTGTCAGGGCTTTAGGCCCAGGAAGCCGGCAGAACTTTAGGAGTAATGGCATGTATGATTAAGAGTGAGTTTGACATAAATCAGTTAGTGGTTGTGTGTGTGTGTGTGTGTGTGTGTGTGTGCGCGTGTGTGTGCCTGCACGCACGTGCATGTGTGTGGGCGGGCGGGCGGGCGGGTGGGTGGGCTGGCGTGCGTGCGTTAAGTTAAGTTGTTGTCATAGCAAAACTGCATCTAAACCTAAACACCTTGCAAGTAATAAATCCAAGGTTGACATTGTAATTTACTGCCATTCTGTCCCTCATCATCGATACACACACTGGATCAGTTGAGACATTAGATGAGGTCTAAAGAGGTAAACATTCAAATAAACTGTTATTGTGTGAGTGCCTATGAATATTTGTATGAATGTTATTATTGTGAGTCAAGGCTGTTTGTGACCCATGAAGCCCTCCACTTAGGCCCCATCGTCCCTCCCGCTCCCTCCTTCTCTGCACTCCCCCCCAAGCGTGTAATGTGTGACAATATACAAGTACATTGCCTCTGTTCTGTGCTAGATCGTTATCATTATCATTTGTATTATTATTATTATTATTATAAACTGTTATTAATATTAAAGCTAGATGTGAATGTGCTAGGTACAGCTATAACGTCCTAGACAGGATACTTGCTTTTGTTGAACTTTATCCCAGTTAGCTATTTGTTGATCTTGGTAAAAGTGTTGGTTTGGCCTCTCACCGCTGTCCATAACACTCACATACACACACACACACAGGCTCGCGCGCACGCATGCAAACACACACAAACCGTGAGAGTGTGTGTATCCAATTTAAACACACACACACACACACACATTAATAATGGGCTAATACCACTCTGTGTTGAGTGCTTTTGCAGGTTCACTATTGACCTTACTGTTTAATCTCGCTGCACAATAGACCACAGCTCACTGCTCAAACAAAAACCAAACCCCTTCAAAACACCTGTCGTTTGAGGGAAACCCCACAAGGACAAACCAAGGACTATTTTACTGCACCACCTCAGACAGCAAAGACACATAACCGAGCACTGTGTCTTCCATAGGCTAGTTGATGTCTATAGTTGAGAACTCTCCCAAAAAAACTTTCCCGCTTATATTATTCCTTATGTTTCAGTTAGCATATTTCAGCTGATTAGTCAGTGACATCGGCATAAGGTTTCTCTCTCTCTCTCTGTCTCTCTCTCTCTTGTCGTTCACTCTTAATTGTGAGTGGGACCAGCTTGGAGGCAGTGTTGAGTGTTGAGGCACCAGGCTCAGAGTGAGACGTCTCACTGTCTGTGCCTGAGGGAGGGGAGACAGAGAGAGAGAGAAGCAGAGAGAGAGAGAGGTGGGGGGAGAGAGAGAGAGAGAGCTTAAAATCCCATATCCACGTGAAAAATGCTCCAGTGAAATAAGTAGAAATGACAGCGTAATCCTCCCACATTGTATAGTGAACAGTAAAAATCTGCCCTCACCCCTCCCCCTCTCTATTGCTCTTCCTGCTACTTTCTCATTGCCTGTGTGTGTGTGTGTGTGGGCGCATGCATGGCGTGGCGTGGCGTGCATGACTGTGTGTATAAAAGCATATGATTGTATGAACGCATGTGTGTGTCACTCTCAGTGCCTGAGATCTCAGTTGCAGCCATAAGATGTCAGTGTGGTCCGTTGATCCCGGCTCCCTCCATGGTATCCAAACTGTTGACTCTCTCTCCAATAGGAACCAGATGGGGACATTTGCTGCGGGCAACCACCAAATGGAGCAAATTCTCATTACATCGTCTGCAGTTGACTCTGTTTATTTTCTCAAAGCCCCCCCCCCCCCCCTCCTCCCCATGCTCCCCCCCCCTCTCTCTCTCTCTCTCTCTCTCTCTCTGCTCCATGACTGTGGTTCTTTATAGTACCACCACGCTCGGCGTCATGTATTTGATGTCAACCTGTCACGTGTAATGTCTTGTTTGCTGATTGCACGGTATTTAGTATCGTTAAGGGTAATGGGAAACAGAACTGTTTTTCTGCATGGAGTCAATTATCTTCCCATAAAAACCACATCTTTGTTATTTGAGATGCTATTGTGTGATGGATGGGTGCAGTGGTGGGTAGCCAACCAGGACTCTGGATGTGAATATTTTGAGGTTTTTGGGGAGGGTGGGGTGGGGGGTGGGGGTGGGTGGATCGACATGGAGCAAGATACTTAGGAATGGGGGCAGTGTCAGTGATCAAACACTGGGGGAATGTAGATGTCATATTTAATTTCAGGATATGATATTTGAGACATCACACAGCGAGTCGTGCATGAAGTGTCTTTTGAGCAAAAACATGGTCATTATATTTTTCACTGATATAATTATCTTATGGATGATGGGATAAGATCTGCATTAAACAGACCGTAGTAGACCATGACTAGAATACTTCTTCATATCTACCCTCTGCGCTATCCTCATACGCTCCCTAAAACCTCTTTCTCTTTCAAATTCCATCCATCACAGACAATCCCCTCTCTCTCAGACACCCCATCTCAGGAGCTAGCTAGTGAATGGAATATAAATGACATCATTACGTAATTTTCAATCTGTTGCTGCAGCTATATCCTATTCTGTTCTGGGCAGACTCGCTACCCCCCCCCAACCCAACCCCCCCTATCCCATATGCTCCGGACCCTACGCTCCTTCCTCTTTTTCACAGAGAATATTAAATAGTTATTAAATTAATCTGTGCTCGCTGGCGCGTGTTATTGCAGTGCAGAGATTTAGCGGGGAATGAAGCTGTTAGCTCCGCGGTTAAGCGGATTTATTAAGAGTGCTGGGAATCACCCAAATAAACCTGATAACCTGTTTTATTTTGCACAAGTGAACACTTTACCGGCCGTCAAATCCGCTTACATTCCAGTCCCTGTGGTTCTTTTTTTTTCTTTCTTCTTTCCCTTTTATATAAGTTTATTATTTGCTGCAGTAGAGAGCATTCTACAGAGGTGAGGACGGAGGCCGCGCTGCTTTATTATTGTCACAGAGTCTCCTGTAATGTTAATGTCAGGGCTTATTGTGAGGGCCATGCGGTACACCGCCTGAAGGAAAGCATTATTCCATGCCTGGGATGATGTCAACACCTGATATATTCATACCAGTCGATATTTCCACTAGCCTCCCCCTGATTCATTCATAGGCCCAATCCCATTTCACCCCTACGGCTCGGTTCTGCGCGTCCACGTGTAGGGTAGGGGTGTCCCAAGTCTTGTTTTCATTTAGGGCATGGCTCCGTTTGGAGCTTTTTCGTGACCAGACTTATGTTCGGAGCCATGAAACTACCTCCCATTCGCCTTGCGAATCATCTACAGAAATCTGATTTCGCTCTAGGCAATGTGGAAGACAACCACAAATGTCAGTACTTTTTCTGTAATTACTTGTTAATAACGTTTTGAAAAATTATGATGACCATATTATCTTAGTTTAATGTCATTTCAATGTATTATAGACCTTTTCTTAAAACAAGCATAACAAGAAAATCGATATTATGCCGATGTGTTGTGCCTATGTTTACAAGTCCCAACATAGAAATACACTGTTCCAAAGTCCAGCGCGCTTCAGACAAGTTTAAGATCCGAGGGTTTTGGTGCTCAGCAGTAGAGGACAATAATAGCAAAACTATTACCTGGGCACTTCCAGTGAAATAAATTCTTACATGTGCCGTTTGACAGCGGATGATGGTTGAGCTATTTAATGTAAAGTTATCTATCTAACATCCCTTTGATGGCATATAACGCCTGAAATTTAACTAAAGTTCAGCCGCGAAGTTGTTGCACTGTTGTCCTATATCAGCGCAATCTG
>NW_027663170.1:60000-70000 GCF_963989245.1 Nansenia antarctica | reverse complement strand
GAGAAGGTCAAGGACTGGCAGCCATTAAACTCATTGACACACACACACACACGCACGCACACACGAGACACACAGACACACACGCAAACAAAAACACACACACACACGCACGCACGCACACACACACACACACACACGCACAGACACACACACAAACAAAAACACACACACACACGCACGCACACACACACACATTGTGTGGAAGCCATTAAACTCACTTGTCTGAGATATGGAGTACTCTGCTTTCTGACCGTGGAGAGTTTGATGAGCCGCGCTACAATATAATCACTTGCTCTCGTCACCCGAGGAGAGGAGAGGGCTCGACGGATGGGGCCCACCAACATTAAAGGTGGTATAAAACTCCAGATTTAAAAAAGCCTGTCAAAGGGAGATGGATAGGCCCTCCATTTGGCCGAGAGAGAGAGAGAGAGAGAGAGAGAGAGAGAGAGAGAGAGAGAGAGAGAGAGAGAGCAGGAGGGAGAGACACAGAGAGAGAGAGAATGATGAAGAGGGAGAGGCAGAGAAAGAGTGTGATGGAGAGGGAGATTGAAATCTAATTTTAGGCCCGGCTGTCATGTAAAAGCACTCTGCATTGGTGCTTCAGACTCCTGTGGATCCCGTCGCTTTGACTGACATCATGTGAGGTTAGCTTTGGTGTTAAAGGTACTGGAGTTGTTAGGTTCAGTGTGTCTATTTTAGCATCTGTCACTTTTAGCATGCATTAACTGTACTGTACTGTACTGTATATAACATGAATAGACACTTGCAGGGTTAGTAAACTCTACTAAATAAGGACATATTGTAGTTTTCCTGAGGTACAAATCGATGGCCCTGTTCATGTTTGTCATTTGGCTTAGAGGATATTCCGTTTCAGCGACCCTTTAAATTCAGGCATGCCTTCTTTCTTAATAAGCACGGTTAGGTTGGCATTGAGTCCGCCCAATAATCACATTACCTCTGAGCTGAACAGAAGACATTTCTATAAATACGCAATCAGCACAGGAGCAAATTTAATTATGCGCTTCATAATTAACCTTGGGAGGGAAACTCATTTAAGTCTATTAAATCATTAAATGAGCTCAGGTAAAAAACCAAACTTGATTACGCCCCGGAAAAAAAGGATCCCATTGCGAGTCTTTCCAGGAGCGAGAGGGAAACACAGGCGTTTATAGGGAGCTGGGGTAAAGCACCTCTGATTTGGGACGTTATATTGCGGCGGGTTTTACATCAATGCAATTAAACTTGTCAGGAAGAATACTGAGTTTCTGCTTGGATTCACAATGTTAATTAGCCAGTCAGGATTTTGTAAAAATAAATTATTGCCCTGCTCTATCTTACGTTTTGGGTGAGCGACTCCTATAAAGACTTTAGCCTTTTCCCTGGCTTCTATCTCTTGGTTAATGGGTGGGGTGGACACGCAGAATAATTCCCAGTAAGTGTGTAGCTAATAAGTTCCTACAGAGCAGCAACACATAGTATCTTGCTGTTTAAAAATGCAAATGACTGCAATGTTTATACAGGGGAGCATATTCACATTCAAACCACCTCCATTGTTTCGCACTTTGTGTTCAGTTACATTGTTAGTTCTTTTCTGACGGTGTCACTCTGTTCACTTACCTTTGAGATACTCAAATGCAAAAATGGAATTAGCTGAAAAAACACTAGCGCTGTTCAGAGTACAGGATTATATTTGGAATGAAATGCTCCATGGTGAATGGAGTCTAGGGATGGTCCTCAGATGTTGGCAATTCAGGCTTTGACTTAATTCAGCATGGGCTACGTGGTCTTTAGAAATGGTGGAATACGTTTGAGACCTATGGAATACGGTGGAATACGAATGAGAAAAGGTGGAATACGTTTAGTGCCACAAACTGGCGGTTTCTGTTAAAGCAGCTACAAGTAGAGTTGTGAACGGCAACTTGATAATATAGACTTACATGTGAATGACGGGCCTAAACAACATGTTCATTATCACTTTAAGATATAGACATTGACATGTTTTTCTAATTTGTTACTTTATTACAGTGCCATTGTCTGTTACTGTGAGTGCACCTGCTCTTCCAATGCAATCATGTAAGAGTTGAACTTGGGCCACCACCGGTTGCACCACATGATGTACAGTATGGTTAAATTGGAGTCAAAGGATTAATATTAAAGCAGGCTTTGTTAATAATAATAATAATAATAATAATAATAATAATAATAATAATAATAATACAGATCCAAAACCTTCCTGTCAACCCTTCTTATCATATCCACCTCATTTTTCTGGTTTTCTGCTCGAAATGACATGCCCACAGTGAATATAGAATATCTCCACAATCACAATATCACCTTGGAAACCTGATAACGAAGCCCAAATCATCTAGGAATCAGTACTCCAGGGTCTTATTAGTACTTGTGCCAAAGTTGATGCTAGTAATGTGAGCAAATGCAACTTTGTACCTGTTTTAGTACAGGTATGTTTAGGCGGAGACCTATATGTTTAGGCCATTTGGAGATATGTTGGCACCATCTTTGACCTTTGACCTTTCTCATGTATCAGATTTTTTTTTTTTTTTTTTGGGGGGGGGGGGGGGGGGGGGGGGGGGGGTTTGAGTTGGCCGACCAATGGTATGGAAATTTGGCGTTGAAACCGGACATGACACATTCTCCAGTTGGAGAAAACTGGATGTGACTTAGGCCGTGTTTACCGTCTCTGGAAAAAAATGGTGGCATCGTATAGCATGCAAAGTTGTGAAAAAAATGTGATATCGATGAAGAGAATTGATCGAGGTAAACTCTTTATATCACTTCGGATCCCCATGGGGGTCCGTGGATATAAAGAGGTTTTAAATAGCTCTAACTTAAAAGCTTTTAACTTAAAAGACCCTACAACAGCGCACAACAGTATTACAAAATCCAACATGTTCTCTCTTCTAATGGACCTTAAGTGCCACCACTTGATGTGACGCATGACCATGATGCAGGCCACACGAAACATGACCATGATGCAGGCCACACGAAACATGACCATGCATGCATGCCACACGAAACAAGAGTTGTGAAAACCCCCAGCGTCTCCTTTAAGAGTGGCGGTGGTCACCGCAGATCAGCCGTCGCCATCACGATGACCTTTGGAGCCGCCACAAGCAGCCAGTCTATCATTTATCAGCATCTAAACTTTCCCTCTGCTCGGTTAAACGCACACGGGAGAGAGACCGGCGGTGGTGCTGACATTAAAACTCAATTAGCGGGGGCCACTTTCTAAATAATGCATTAGCAAAGTGTATTAGCCAGCCACACACCACATACCGCACTGCCCTGCCCAATGCCCTGAACATAGTCCTCCTGCACTTCATCTCAATATGTCAGAGCTGCCCGGGGCTTAGGAGCTAATGTGTGGGAACAGGGACGCATTAAAAAGGCAGATGTGCTTTTACAAAGAGAACTGTCATCGTTCAGTGTGGGAATGTCTCATCTCTACTGGTGGGTCTGATGTCTCCCTCTCTAAACTCACATTCCTGTTCTGTGATAAGATGGTTGTGGTGTGCGTGTGTGTGTGTGCACGCGTACGCGTACACGTGTGTGGGTGCATGCGTGCGCGTGTGCGTGTGCGTGTGTGTGTGAGCACAACCCTTTCTCTCTGGCCATAATCCTGCACTCTATCTGTGTGGCATTGACTATACAATGCCAGCGCGGAGACAATGTCAAACACAGCCTGCTCTGGGATTGCAATCCCCCTCTGTGGCAGCCAGCCCAGGACTGTATCCATATTGTCCAAATCCACTGTACACAACCCCACTGCAGGATGCCATAGCACAGACAACACCGTCTGTCACAGAACAAACATACAGTAAATACTGTAAATAGATTACAGTGAGGCTTTAGCCCTGATTTCCACAAAGAGAGGCTATGTGTGCACACACTGTACCCAGCACACACACACACACACACACACACACACACAACCTGTTAATCTGGCTTTGTTGTGTGAGCAAGCCCCCCTCGTCATCTCGACGCCGTGCCGTGGAGGAGCAGAGGATGTGAGCGCTCAGCTGGCTTTAATAGGCGCACGCCCGTGAAACGACTCAATGTAACACACGGGGTCGTTTGGCCCTCCTCCCGCCTCCCTCCCTCCCCCCCACACCCCCCCACACCCCACCCTATTAGAGAGTAAACAGCGCGCGAGGGATGGGGGAGTCATGGCTATTGTTGTGGTGAGTACTTCCTCCTAATAGCCTTCACCGTCCCCCAGCTTTTTGACAAAAGCAGCCCGGCCGAAACACGGCCGAGGCCGATCATAAGGCCGTAAAAAGATAAATACATTTGCAAAGCGATTGTGTCGTCGTTAAGCCCCGTTTCCCTCGTCAACACGGTTCCCGAATGCTCGCCCGCCGCTCCCTGCCAAGAACAATGAAAGCTCTAGCTGTTTTTTTTTTTCTTTTTTCTTCTCACTTCCCCCCAGAAAATATTGGAAGGCATTGTTGTGGGATGATGTTCGCAGCCAAAGGAGGGCTGGATGTTTTCCTTGTCCTCCTGGCAAGACCTTGACGATGTGCAGCTGTCAGGGGAGGGAGCTCTGCTACGGTCTGTGAGTACGACAGGCCGCTCCTGATCCTCCTCACTTCTACTTCTACCCCCCCCCCCCCCCGTAAGTGTTGCACGCATTCACACCCACTCGTGGATTAAAAAACCCACTGGAATGGCGTAAACGTAAAAAAACAACCACGTTAAAAATCCCAATTCCGTCGTTTTCATGAGGGGGGGAAGTGGCATGTGCACGTTAAAACCCCCCCCAGGATGGAGAATTGGACCACAAGCTCTGGTCTCCCCTATTACTGGCAGCGGTGTGTCGGTGTTGACAGTGAGCTGGGACGGATCTCTGTCCACACAGGCTCATTAGGAGCCCGGCGTGGAACCTCTAAGGACGGGTCTTAAATCCCACTCTCCCTCTTCTCCTCCAAGACTGTTTGGCTGTGACTAGGCGTTGGTCTTAGACTGTTCAGAAGCACTCACTCACTCTCACTCTCGGAAAAGGGACCAGGGGGGTGTCATCATGGAAACAGCAAGGATGGGTGTCCGCCACACACGAACATTTAAAAAGAGTCTTGCTACACGCAATGCTGTACTGTATCTGTTCCCATCATCACTACACCACCAACTGGAAACATGTAGTACTATGTAAGTACTGTATAAGTACTACTTCTGCCATCGCTGCTACTACAGTAGGACCATTAGGTCTCACAACTAACTAACAACAATAATAGTACGACTACTGCAACACCACTGGCTGCGTGACTCTATCGTTACTGCATGATTGCCATTCGCCATATCCAGCTATGAAAACTCAACATCACTGGAGTGATGAAATTCAGATGATATCGTGGAGAAAGGGGATGGGAAACGCTACCGCTCTCTCTCTCTTCCAGGGCCATTCTATTTTGAAATGGGATTGTGAGGCATGTCCAGGCAAAAGCAGCGCTGTGAAAAGCAGGGCAGTGGTTAAGGAAGTCAACGAGCATACAGGCCTCCGCGCTGGCCCTTTCTGATGCCCAGAAATACACCTAATGCGATTCCCAAAAGCCCTGTCGCTTTGAAGCTCCCAGCTGCTACCAGGCTATTGTTCTGACAAAGGCAGAACCTGGGGAGAGAAGACTGTTCCTTATTCACATGTGTATTAACACAAACAACAAGTGTGGTTAGGGTTAATTACAGCGTTATTACAGCATTATGACACAGGTGTAAAGGTAACTTGATATTAGGTATTATCATTCATACATTTTCATAGGCCTTATGTGTTTTTGTGTGTGTTTTTTGTAGGTTAGTCACCTTAAGTTACCAAAAAAACAAGGTTTATTATTTATTTATTTTGTTATGGCAATTTAAAAATAAATTAAAAAATGACTTATATAGCACCTAATTCTAAAGCACTTTACAATGGCCTCTCATACACACACACATTCACACACCAATGGCGGCAAGCTACCATGCAAGGCACCGTCCCGCTCATTGGGAGCAATCTGGGGTTCAGTGTCTTGCCCGAGGACACCTCGACATGTGGCAAGCCGGGAGATCGAACCTCCGAAACGCAGACCTTGCAATCATTAGACACTGGCACTTCCCCCTGGGCCACAGCCAACGTCAAGGACGAGCTGCCATGTTGAGCAGAGTCTATCCATTTGGTTCCAGCTTCAATGACATCATGCATAATCTCCCTGGTACAGTGTGTAAACCAAGGAGACACTGGACACAACCACAAAAGGCTTAGTTTGGGACCAACATGTGTGAGAGAGTGGCTGGCGGATTGTCTGCATCTATCGCAGGTTGTGTCCAGATCGGCCTTCACTTTTGGCCAACCTACCTTTCAGACCAGAAATGAAATGAAATGAACCTTTATTTTACCAGGGAATTCCTTTGAGACGAGTCTCATTTTCGAAGGAGCCCTGGGAATGCTCACTCGCATTCACATTCACTCGCATTCACTCGCATTCTTACTCATTCATACTGCATGTTTCATTCATGTGGGAGGAAACCGGAGTGCCCGGAGGAAACCCACGCGGCACGGGGAGAACATGCAAACTCCCACAGTGATTACCAGGAATCGAACCCAGCACCTTCCGAGACCGGGATTCGAACTCAATACCTTGAGACTGTGAGGCAGTGATCTTAACCACTCTGCCACCGTGCCACCCAGAAGACTGTGTACCACTTGATTGAGGTTGATTTCTATGGATTTTTATGAACAATAGGATTTGCTAGAATGAACAAGAAGATTTGCTTTACAAATCTTAATCGGCATGCAAAACTATTGGATTATCTGTACGTGTGTCATAAACTTCACCAGTTAAACCTCTCTCCCCCCCTCCCCTTCCCATGTGTCCCCAGCACTACCTCAATAAGGCCCCTATACTTTCTTCTATTTACCTTTACCTTATTACTTTCGTCTATTTACCTTTACCGTATGACTTTCTTGTATTTACCTTTACCTTATTACTACTCTATATTTTCAGTTTGTAAAGCGTCTTTGAGTGTGTAGAAAAGCGCTATATAAGTCTAATGTATTATTATTATATATTATATTATAAAGGTCAGCACGCTGTAGGGCAGTGGAGGAGACAACAGGGTAGGAGGACCTTCTATCCATTCTGACCTTTTACCCATTTTCCTATTGACCTCAGCGACGTATTTTAGCTGACTGCAATGACAACACAACCGATATGTTACTGTATCAGGCTTCCATGTTTGTCTTCCTGTCCTGGCCTTTGATGTGGGCCCGTGACCGTCCAGGAACAAACTCCTGAGAGCCAACTTTGCTTTCATCATTGAATAAGTCACTCATTTATCCAAAGAAAAAATCATCATATTCCTTGTTGCTTGGTTTAGAGTCTGTGATAAAAAAAAAAAAAAAAGGCTAGCTGATATGAGGTTGGTTTATAGAGAGACCACTTTATGGCTGATTTACAACTTGATTGGGGCTTAAAAGAGAAAGAGAGAGGGAGCGATAGAGAGAAGGGTGGATGGTGAGAACGTCTATATAATCGGACATTGAGAGAAACACGAGATTTATAACCTAAACAAACAAGCATTGACTCCAGATAATCTTGACAGTAGGAGTGGCAACTACAATATTTTGCGGTTGTTAACAGTGGAAAGGTTTATGACCAACTGAGTCATAGTTTCGGTGTGTGTGTGTGTGTGTGTGTGAGTGTGTGTGTGTGTGTGTGTGTTTCACTGTGTATTGAAGGGATTGTGTGTTTATCGGAGGACATGGCAGGGGGCATGGCAGGCTTCCCTATGGCAACACTGGCTGGAACACACACACACACACAGTTTTTTTATTAGCCTCCTCACTACGTGACTTCAGTCAGAGGAGACTCCGCGAGCTGTGATTTCATGTACTGTGGTTATTAGTTTGCTTTCTGTGGCTGAATATTTGCCCAAAGGCATCTCAATTAAATCACTTCATGTCTCCTGTCCACCCCCTGTCTGTCCTCTGGACCTCAGCTCATCCTCACCGTATCAGAGCATGCAAGTCTGTGGCCAAGGTCTTAACGCTAGCAGTGCCAACAGGACAGGGCAGTGTGAGGGCTAGGATTATAGTACTGATTAATGTGGGGGCGGGGCGGGAGTATAACCAAGACTTGCAACCTTTGAATGTCACACGTTAAGGCTGGGCTTTAGAGCCAATTTTCACAAAAATGCTTTAAGTGTTTTTGTTTGCCAATTGCAGTTGCTAATGCTAATGTTTGCTAATACTGTCCCCTGATAACTTACTCATACCATAAGAATTTGTGAAGTGAATGACTAACTGTAACTCTAACCCTACAAAGTTATTGCCTAGCCCTAACCCCTTACTTTAACCACCCAAAGGTAATGCCTAGCACTGCCAAACCACCTTGTGAGTCAAAGAACTACATAGTTGCGTTGCTAACTTGCTAGCGTGCTTAGTAGAAACATGCAGATTTCATGTTATAGTAACATGCAGGTGTGCGTGCTATGGTGGCCTTGTACTATCATCTCTGCATGCATGTGTTGCTAGGCGACTGTGTTTTGTTTATATCACTCCCCCCCCAAAAAATATCGTGAAGTTGTTTCATTTGGATTTACAAATGCAGAACTGTGGAAACATCATGGGATGCCGCCTCATTCACGGGGGAAGTTGAGTTATCTCCAGGGCTATTCCAAATGTGGTTATTACCACGGATGTGTCACGCAGCCCAGCTCTGCCAGGTAGATTGAAAGTTAATGACCTTCACAGTCACACTCGCATACTCACTTACACTCACCCACACACACACACACACACCCACCTACCCACGCACGCATGCACGCACGCACGCACCCACGCTCACACGCACGCACGCACAAACGCACACACACCCACACACACACACCCACACACACACACACACACACACACACACACACCACAACGTCTCTGTATGCATGTCATCCTTCTGTGAATATACCTCCGCCATGTTTCATCCAGACAGACAATTCCAGGTCTCCAGCTGTTAACACATGAGATGATTAGACGCCGAGCGTGGTTCAGATTGAGAAGATAAAGAGATAGAGAGTGAGTGGAGAAGATGTAATTGGCCTGAGAGCTGTTGGTTGGCTGTGGGGAACAGTAGAGCAGAGCACACACAGAGAGAGAGAGAGAGAGAGAGAGAGAGAGAGAGAGAGAGAGAGAGAGAGAGAGAGAGAGACAAAGAGAGACACTTGGGTGAACATTATGCTGAGTAAAAAAAAAAAAAAAAGTCGAAAACTGAATTCTTTCAATTGAATAAAA
The DNA here is from genome assembly GCF_963989245.1 of Nansenia antarctica. NCBI lineage: Eukaryota > Metazoa > Chordata > Actinopteri > Argentiniformes > Microstomatidae > Nansenia > Nansenia antarctica. The sequence goes on along the minus strand of NW_027663170.1, from coordinate 60,726 downwards.
ACTAAATGATGTACGGTATGCTTGGCCTTGTGAGGTTTTAGAGATATTCCCCATTGACATTCGGGTTGCTATTGACTTCCTCAAACAAGCCTGTACTCCAGTGTGATGAATTCAAACTGTTTACCAGCAGTCCTGTGCTGTTTAGACTGTCAGCCAGCTTCAAGAGCTCTCTCTGCTCCTCCAATGCCGAATACTCTCACATGGAGAGGGTACTTGCTTCTGGGCTCCCATTATGTTCAGAAATGAAAGCAGCAATTTAGCTCCGGCATGCCAGCTAGCCGGTAGTAGAGCTTTGGAGAGACTTAGCTACGTTGATGCGCTGAATTAGCCTTGGATGACCAAATATCATGTGGATGTACTGTAATGAACGAATAATAATATTATTATTATCATTATTATTAGATTATTATATCAGGGATGCAAACTGGTGATGGCCCAAAAAGGTGACACATTTTTTTTTGCCTGAAAACAAAGAACATTTATGAAAATTGTTGACCTATTTTGAGGTAGAAACGGCTAAAACGGCTAAAAGGTGACAGGCTTGAACTCCTGTATATACAATGGTATAAGACAGTTCGTCTTCCAGAAGAAGAAGTACAGGATACATTGTTTGTGTGAGCAGTGTGTCTCCCTCTCCATCTTCATCCCTGCCCACCCCCTGTTCTCCTGAGCCCCTGCAAACTCCCCTCTGAGACCCCGCGTCTCTCCTCTCTCCTCACACTCAGC
>NW_027663170.1:47500-55000 GCF_963989245.1 Nansenia antarctica | reverse complement strand
GCTGGGCCGCCGCTCCAACTCAAGCCCCGGGCTTTTACCACCCCCGGGCTGGCCTGTGCTGACAAGCTGCCTTTCTGGCTCCTGATATATAGCACGTTAGGTAATTCTGTTGAACGGAATTGCAATATTACTCTGTGGGGCACAACATACTGTATCTATGCATGTGAACATTTGTGTAATGCATAAATGCATTATTTTGTGTGTGTGTGTGTGTGTGTATGTGTGTGTGTGTGTGTGTGTTTGTGTGTGGTCTGGTTTTCCAGAGGGCCTGTGCCAGACACTGAGGCTGGGGCCCAGGGCTGATTCTCTTGCAGGGCCACATTGCAGAGCTGAGGCTGGGAGATAATAGCTACTCTAAGGAGAGGAGGATCCGTGAGGCGGTCTCCCCTCTCTCCCGTCCGCTGGTTGCCAGGGCTGAGCTGCCTGTCTGTCAGAGGAGATGTACTACTGAAGCTGACTTGACGCGCTTTTGAGGACTCACGCTATTAACTGTGCAGAACAACACACTCATGGGCACAGAAACACACACACACACGCATGACGCAGACGTAGAGCACACATATACGTGTTCGCACACACACACACACACACGCACATGTACACGCGCACACACACACGCACATGTACACGTGCACACGCGCGCACACACACACACACACACACGCACATGTACATGCGCAGACACACACACGCACATGTACACGCGCACACACACACACACACACACACACACACACACACTTCTCCCTTTCTCCCAATTACCCCTCTTCTCCCCTAACCCCATTCATGTGCTTCCTAATCTCACTTCACACCTGCTCCTACTGACATCTGACATGTGTCGCCCAGAGCGGAGGAGAGAGAGAGAGAGAGAGAGAGAGAGAGAGAGAGAGAGAGAGAGAGAGAGAGAGAGAGAGAGAGTCTGAGTGAAGGGCTACGGTTCACTGTAGTGTGGGAGGTGAGGAGGAGGGTGGGGAGACAGATAGGGCTTGTGTTATAATCCACACGTACCTCCCCAGCTCTAGCCCTGGCTGGAAACACTGAGAGTGTGGAGTGTATCCACCCACAGTCCAACACAGGCATTTTTTTTTTTTTTTCACATAGTGGAACCTTTAGGGACTGTTGTGGGGAAGAAATAGGATGTCACACTAACTGTGATGTGGTCACGTGTTGCAGTGTGACGGATGAGAAGAGGCATGTAGTGTGTTGTATATTCTGGCATGTATAGGCATGGGTATACTTTGTGAAGAATGCCTGAAGGGTGGTTTATAAATATACAGTATATTATTTAAAATAGAAAAAAGCAGGGACGTACTGTTTAATCGTGAAGGGAAAGTTATGCCTCATAGCTGACAGCTTCATGGCCATATCGGGTAAGTGAGTGATTGAAGTGTTATACACGTATATTATATTGCATATAATTATTGCATCAGCCTCAGTACAAAAACGTGAGGTTTAAAAAAACAAGGTCCCGAAGGTCCCGTAGCTACTACTCAACAATAGAATGTTTTCTAATCCACAACACCTATCAAATGGGTTCGAAATCCATTCTCTTGAATGAGTTTTAGTGAGTCTTCCCAAAAAGCTTCATCATAGCACTAAGATCATTTCAGTAAGTGAGTGGGCGTGTGTGTGTGTGTGTGTGTGTGTGTGTGTGTGTGTGTGTGTGTGTGTGTGTGCTTGCGTCTGTTCCAGGGCCTGTCAGTTCTGCCTGCCCTGCTGTAGTCACTGGGGGTGTATTTCACTGCTCCGGTTGTTCTACTACAGGGTGTGGATCCTGAATGAAGGGGACGTTTGTGCTTGGTAAGCATGGGGAGATTTACGACCGCAGCCTCGTCTACCCTGGTCTGAGGTGACAACGGATATAAATAAACACTCCAGAGGGACTGATGCTTCACGTAACGAGTTATGGCCCTGTGTGTGTGTGTGTGTGTGTGTGTGTGTGTGTGTGTGTGTGTGTGTGGGGGGGGGGGGGGGTAGAGAGAGAGAGAGGGCGGGGGTGGTTGGAGAATGAGAGAGTTTGTGTTTAGGCGTTTTGGAGTGTGTTTGTGTCTGTATCAAGCCCCTGTCTTATTGTGTTTTAGTATCTGCGGGCGCCACCGTGAAGTCAGACTACAGCCGTCCCCACACTGAGCAACAAACAGGCCCTCCTATTAGAGATAGCTCCGGCCTCCGCTCGTCCTCCTGTTCCTCGGCAATTACGCCTAAACTGCTCCTTCATTACCGCTGACAGAGTGGGAGGAATTCATTGAAATGAAGTAAAAAAAAAACGTAAACAAATTCGAAAGGTCTAACCGTCTGAGACTAAAATGGCTGTTTCAATGCATGTCAATGTGACATGGAGATGTCAATGTGTCTGGGGCGTCCCGTCTCTGAGAAGAGGAGAGAGAGAGAGAGGGAGAGGGAGAGAGAGACACACACACACACAGCTTAAGCCTAGTCCAGGACTAAATTAAATGTTCAATAGAATATCTCCATTGAGGACTCATTTTAGTCTAGGATTAGACTTAATCTGTGTCCAGCCAAACCGACCCTAAGGGCTGGTTTCACAGACAAGGCTTAGGACTAATCCTAGACTAAAAAGCATCTTCAATGGAGATTTTACATTGAAAGTGTGATTTAGTCCAGGACTAGGCTTAAGCCTTGTCTGTGAAACCGGCCCTGAGTGTTCTTCTAACCTGGTCCTGGGAAGCCACAGGGTGTGTGCAGACTTTAGTTAATGGACCTATCGCTAAGCCACGGCCCCTTTGAAAACTCGGACAAACGAACAACGCTTCACTGACAGTGACTGACTGAATGACATTCAATGACTTACAATGGTGAATTTCTGATTTACCACAGCAAGTAATAGACATGTTTTCAAAAGATGACAAGAATATTTAGTCTAGAAGCTTCTCACCATCAGATATATAGTTGTTTGTCTGAGTTGTTTGTCTGTAGTGACTTTTGCTGTGATATGATTGGACAATTTCTATTTTGGGGCGTGGCTTAGCGATAGGTCCATTCAACTGACCCTGAGTCTAATCAGGAGTGTACACACGGGGTAGATGTTATTGGTGGTTCAGTCAGGATGTGTAGTGAGTCTGTGTCGGCCCCCTGAGCTTCTACTCATGTGTTTTTCACTAACGCAGAGCGGCCGCTGTCGATGAACTAATTCTCCCCTAAGACCGCCATTTTATATATATTGTGTTACTCTCACCAGGGCTGGGCACTTATCCTGGTGTTTTCTTTGGATGGCAGTGATGAAGTGTGAGGTCGATCAACAGCGACGCCATCTTTCCTCTGCCAACTGGGGATATCATTAAAGTGTCAATGGTTATACTTTACCGGTGGTTAAAAAATAGAAGAAGAAATACAGGAAATACATACAGATCTCTCTCTCTCTCTCTCTCTCTCTTTCTCTCTCTTTTTCTCTCTCTTTCTCTCTCTCTCTCTTTCTTTCTCTCTCTCTCTCTCTCTCTCTCTCTCTCTTTCTCTGTCTCTCTCTCTCTCTCTCTCTTTCTTTCTCTCTCTCTCTCTGGTACTGTTGTCAGAGACCTCTCTCCCCCTATGCTTTACCCTTCCTTGGGTGGAGAAGGTGTGTCGGAAAGATGGTGTCAAGTTTTGAGATGTAGATGTCTTGAGATGTTTTCCTCTACCATCGTCAGGGAATAGAGATCATTTTCGGGGGGGTGGGGGGGGGAAACTGAAACTCATGAAATTACCCACTCGTTAATCATGCCCAGATTCGATGGCGGACGTTAGCAAATTAATTCTCGTTGCGTCCTAATAGCTCTGAGTCCACAGACATTTAGCTGCCAAAACTAACCTCTCTGTAAACTTTTTCTTTCTTCTCTTCCTCCCATTTGGCGCTGGTTGTGGATCCACACACACACACACACACACACACACACACACACACACACACACACACACACACACACACACACAGCCATTTCAATTGAGTGCTCGGGTGTTAATTGTCCCCCTTGGAGAGTGACTTCATTAGATTTGTTCCCGTCACCAATTCCTCGACAGCCACCTGTTCAGCTCAGAGTAATTACGAAACCATTAATATTAGCTTTAGCAATCGCTCAGCTCAGGCTTCGCTAGCCATCATTCTATTACCCCAGCGTCCAGTTGGCTCATACTAGCCTATTCCCAGGTTGTTTATGTGCAGAGATGAATGTGGTTTCAGTCAACTTTATCCTCGGTAAAATAAATGATGATGAAGTGACTATTTAAAACACTGCTGAAATGTTCTTTGGCATATGATCAAGCCTCCTCTTCGGAGAGACCCAAGGAAACACACTCGCTGAATGTGAATAGAAACAGTCAGTTGGTGGAAAAGGGTCCTTGTTATTTTACCCGCAGGCTTCAGCCAGAAGACATACAGTACTGAAGTCATAGAGTGTAGCCTACTGTACTAATACGTGTCGGGATCTGAGGTGGATAGAGTTTTCCGTGCTAGTTGCCTGCCTGCCTGCCTGCCTGCCTGCCTGCCTGCCTGCCTGCCTGCCTGCCTGCCTGCCTGCCTGCCTGCCTTCTCTGCTTGGGGAGAGAGACTCAAGTCTTTTGTTCAGGTCTATTGTGTCTCCACTGACAGCCTCCTAACAGCCTGCTTTAGCACTGTAGCCAGAGAGCAACTCACTGTCAGGAGGAGAAGTACACAAAAGTATGTGCGTGCACGCACGCATGCAAGCCCGCACGCACACACACACACACGCACACACACACACACACACACACACACACACACACACACACACACACACATTGTCCCTCCACTGACAGCCTTCTAATTTTAGCTTCCGTTAAGGCCCTGAGCAGAAAGCATCAACCACAATATCACAGTAGCCAAGAGCAGCTCGCAACGGTCTAAAACCACCATGCCCTATACCAGCTAGCTGGCACATTTCACCCTCAATCCATTACAACACTGTCAAGATGATTTAATTTTCTATGTACTGTATCAACAAGGATAATTTCTCTCTATCTCTTTCTCTCACACTGAGACCTCTCTCCCCCAATGCGTTACCTTTCCTTGGATCTCTCTCTGTTATGTTGACTCATATCTTATCTCCATGTGAAAGAAAAGAGAAACAGCGAGCCAAAAAAGTACCGCCTTATCAGTCAAATGGCAGTGTCCATGCTTCACTGTTCCCAAGAACATCTTTTATTTCCTCGTTAAGATATTGACTCTATCAACAGTCCAAGTTGATACCTACCATTATATCAAAGCGTTTCCATACCCCCAGGGATGTCATCAGTCATAATCTTGTGATCCCATTCCATTGAACCCCAGTGTTAGATCTGTTAGCTCAAATGGGAAGTCCACTGTAGTCATCTAATGCTATTAGTTCAAATGATTAAATTCCACAAATACTGTGTATGGATGTGTGGATCTGAGGAATGACTTGCCAGCCTTTCCTCTTTTTGGCCCTGAAAAATTCCCTAGTTGCTATGGCGGTATGTTTTGGGTCATTGTTTTGCTGTATGATGAAGCGCCATCCAATCCATTTAGACCCCCTGCACCATGTTTCACAGATGAGGTGGTATGCTGTAAATCTTGGGCAGATACTTTTTTCTCCAACTTTTCCTCTTGCAATCACTACATGATAATATTAATCTTATCTGTCCACATAATACCTTTTTCCACACCACCTTTTTAGGTTCTTTTTAGCTAACTGTAGCCTTACCATCCTTTTTGAGGATAACTAGTGGTTGGCACCTTGCAGTGTCGCCTCTGTGGTTGTTCGTCTGGTATGTATCTGCAGATGGGAGTCTCTGACACATTCACACCCACCTCCTGGAGAGTGTTCCTGATCTGTGTGACAGTTGTTTGGGGTTCATTCTTAATTATGGTGATCATTGTTCGGTCATCCACTGTGGAATGACGGCCTACTATACCAGCTGTTTGTGATTGCTGAGCTCACCAGTGCTTTTTGTTCTTTTGAATGGGCAGACAGAAGCTTGGCTATGTTTTTTTAAATGTTTTTTCCCGATTTTTCAGGTTTTTCTTTCACTGACATCTCTTTGGTCCTCATGTTGACAGACACCAATAGCAAACTCCAAAGGCAAAGCCTAGAATCAATACTTGACAATACTCTTGTCTGCACAAAATAATGTGACATGGTCTGGTGGAAAAGTCTCCAAGTAGAGCAAGTTTATTTCTCTGTTGTTGTTTTTTTACAGATTATAGAAGGATTGTAAGCTTTCAAAAGATGTGTCATACATTGAAATCTGAAAATAGTTGAAGAAGATATGCTTATTTGAATGTTGGTATGCCTAAAACCAAAGAAAATCGGTCTGAATGAAAACAGAAGCATTGTTACCATCGCATTGAGCTAGCTAGCAGCTAAGAAAGAACATCGCTATGAACATCTAACTGCATGTTTAGCACATCACAATATGCTGATAGAACATCAACATGCCAAAAACACATAACCACACACAATTAGATGATCACATAGTCCTTGCTTTTGAACACTTCCTAAAGCGTAAGTTTGTTTATAAGCCATGTATCACTAACCCAGTAGCCTGAAGCAGGACGGCCGACGATACAGTGAATCCAATTCACAAATTACAAGTATTTAGTCATCTTAAAACTGTTGTATGTTATGTTGAGTGGGCTCTTCAACACTTAAACTTTCGCAGTATGAAAAAGAAACTGAAAACACATTTTAAAATGTTTTTTAAAGAAGCTTTTTGATCATTTGCGCGACTTGAGAATTGCCTACATGCGGACCTTTCCCCCAGACAGTGTCACAAATGATTACATGATAAAACAAGAATAAACCATACAACCCAAGGGGCATAGAACAAAGAATTACTATAATATTTAAACCTGTAAATACATATACAAATGTATACAATATATATATTGTATTGAAAATATTATTTGCTGAAGTCCTGATGTAAGTCCTGACATTATTTGCTGACATCCCTGATGTAAACTGGCTGCATTCTACAATTTAGCATGTTTAGTTTTGGTGCACCTCACAGCAAATGCATTACAGTTGATTGTTCTTGTACTGCTGGGGCAATTTAAAATATTGATTGAAGACCTCTTCGATGAGAAACCTGGTTGTTTTTCTTGATTGTGTTTTAGAATGTGTGTCATTGTGTACGACAGTAGGGTAGGGTTGTACATTGTGTGTCCTGAATGCAGGGCTCCCTTCTAAAAGAGACCTTGTCTCTAATGTGACTCCCCAGGACTTGAGTTTTGAAGCGAGCTGGACTCTCATCATGATTATGACGTCTCTCTGTCAGTCTAATCACCATCATAACAGCTAATAGCCAGAAGAAGAAGTGCGCCCCAGTAGTGGTGAAGCTTGGCACCCTGTGAGCCCAGAGGACTAAGGAGAGGAGAGGAAGGACGTACAGCTGACCCCGAGGATCACTGGTAATCCCTCTCGTAAAACCACTGACAGCGGCTGTTTGGGAAGGGAGAGAGAGAGAGGAAGAGCCAGTAGAAGGAATTGATTTGTCACTGTAATGTTATCCCTGCTCGTGGTGTGTGTG
>NW_027663170.1:40000-45000 GCF_963989245.1 Nansenia antarctica | reverse complement strand
TGCCCGTGGTCATCTCATGTCGGCGCAGCAGCAGCAACGTCAACGTCAACACTGGACTGAGCTGAAACTACAAGGGAAGCTTGCCTGTCTCCCTGCTGCTGATCACTCCGTCTCACATGCAGTGTTTAACACTAGAACAGCCAGAGTAAAGAAAAATGTTATATCTTTGCACTCTATACAATTTCAGGACCCTCCTTTCATGACTTTTCCTAGATATGTGCGTTCTACCACCCAGTATCCTTACATTTTCAAAATCACATCAGGATAAGCTAATATAAAGCTATTTTGCAGTTTTTTTCTGTGTAGGAAGCAGGCTAATTTACAAGCGGACAGCTAGTGGTCGTTGTGTGTAAATAGTAGCTTGAGCATTGTAAAGAGGGCGGCTCTTTTAGTAGGAAAAAAAGGAACAGCTGTTCTAGTGTTAAGAGCGTAGCTCTCGATGAGAGTATTATCATCTTCACTCTAAAAGCTAGACTGCAGGCTTTGCCAACTAAGCTGAATCTTTCCATCTGGCTTCCTGACAGTCATAGTCCTCACTGTATACACCATGGCCATGTGCAGATCACCAAAACCATGTCGCACATCCTAAATGGTTGCCATGCTTACAAAGGGTTTTACATATGTAGGCACGACAGAACTGTGGACTTGATATCGACAGATATCGGCTCTACCTTTGAGTCCTCCGCATCGCTGTACAAGCACTGTACTGTTAAGCCCAGCATGTTTGGCCTGTGTGATAATGATGATTCAGAGGTGAACATCTCAGCCAACACCCCTGACGTTGTGGTGGTTAATGAGAGTAGTAGAGAGGTGTTAATTCTAGAGGTTGGCTGTAGCTTCGACCACAGCCTGGAGGAAGCCTTTTTAACTAAGCTAACTGAAACATCAGCAGCTCAATCTGAACATCTCACAACTAGGCTACAAGTGTCATCTTTTAGTTTTCATTTTTTGGCAGCCTGGGTCATGTTCACAAGCTGGTGGTTAGGGGCCTTCAGATGGCCCACATCTCCAAGAGAAAGGCTAAACAGTTAGCAAGGTATTGCTCTATATCTGCTATTATCGGTAGCCGCTCAATATGGAGACGGCGTTGCTTTTTGTACCCTTAGGGTAGATCTAGTTTTACAGTAATGCGGTTGTATCTGTTAACCCACATTTGAAACATCCTCTGTGTTAATATTGTATGTGTACGATGGTTGCTGTACAGTCACAAACGTAAATGAATGACTCCCAATGAACTGATGACTGCACTGATAGTGTTTATGTCCTTAATGTGCTTTGTATTTATGTGGACATAAATAAAGCATTTAAAATGTGTGTGTACGTGTGTACGTGTGTGTGTGTGCGTGCGTGTGTGCGTGCGTGTGTGTGTGCATTTCTGTGTGTGTCCCCGTGTATGAGTCACAGTTTGATGGAGACAGATTTAAAGGGAAAACAAACGCACCTACCTGTCCTATCTCTCTGTGACAAGCCTCTGTAGCGCCAAGCAATGATCGCCTGTATAACGAGGAGATGTGCTGACAGACAATAACAAACACACTCATCAAACTGTCATTATCATTTACCACAGGATAAGACCTCCAAATTGAGCCAACAACCTCTCGTTTTTTCTCAGATTAGTAAACCACGGCACTGACTAACACCTCCAAATCAATAAAACCTGGGCTCTTATCATTGATAGAGCCCCCCCCCCCCCCAGGCATACATTAGAGTTTCACGTCGATAGTGTGTGTCGGCTCAACGTACCGAGCGCTGAACATTTCCATCCTTCCTGGAGGGAGTGAGGAAGGAGTGAGGTGTGCTAGGTCACACGCCGGTTATTGTAGGCTAATACAGATAACAGTTCATGCGTTGCCAAAGTGGATTACGTTACAATGAAGAGGATGTGTGATTAACCCCTTCCCCCCCCAGGGCATAATGTTCCCGTATCAACTCAGTTCATTCATACTCATCTTGAATTAATCCATCAAGTCCATGTACAGTGTCAGTGTGACCCGTACAGGTCAGTGGTTTTGGGTGGTTACCCTTGACGACCTCTGGAGATAAGGGAACAATGAGAGGTCGTGACCTGCTCCACGTTGCCTCCAGCCGTCCGGCCAGATAGACGGGTCCACCTCTCCCCAGGGGCTTGTGGTTCTCCCACCTGTCAGCCCTCCTTCCCCCAGCTACACCGGTCCTCCCTGTCCAGACCTGTCCACTGCTGTCCTGTCGGTTTCACACTACTAATCCCACAGCTGTGTCTGTCTTTCTCTCACACACCCCACGCACAGTGTGTGTGTGTGTGTGTGTGTGTGTGTGTGTGTGCGTGTGTGCGTGTGAGTGTGTGAGTGTGTGCGTAGTGTGTGTGTGTGCATGCGTAGTGTGTGTGTGTGTGTGCGTGCGTGTGTGCATGTGTGTCTGCGTACATGCGTAATATGTGTGTGTGCGCGCGTGTGTCCGTGTGTGCGTGTGTGTCTGCGTACATGCGTAATATGTGTGTGTGTGCGCGCGTGCGTCCGTCCGTGTGTGTGTGTGTGTGTGCTACTTCACTAATGAATGGCTCCAGGCCAAGAGAAAATATTTTCTCTTTTGTCTACTCTAGAGGGATACAAGGGTTTGTTGAGGTTTGGGTTACAATGGCAGATGAAAAAAGTCTGTTTAGGTGGAGAGTGACGGAGGGACTAAGACAGGGTGGCCAGACAGTTATTGTGATGTAGGTGACATGGTTGAAGGAAAGGATAACAGCTTGTTTGAATGAGAATCAACACCCTCGGATAGAATGACTCTCAGTGTGTGACTGCACACACACACACACACACACGTGTCTCACAGACACACACACACACACACACACACACATGGTCGCACGCACATGCACACGCATGGACGCACGTACGCACGCACGCACACGCATACACAGACACACAGACACACACGCATGGACGCACGCACGCACATGCATACACAGACACACACACACACATGGACGCACGCACGCACACTCATACACAGACACACACGGACGCACGCACGCACACGCATACACAGACACACACACACACGCATGCATGCACGCACGCACGCACACACACCCTTTCTGGCCTCTCCCAGGTGACGAGTGACAGTCACACACCACTTCCAACCCTGTATCAGCCGAGGTCACCACCCCTGAAGCAGATCTGCTCTGTGTGCCACACACACACACATACCTGTACACACACACACACACACACACACACACACAGCACGCTCCAGTGCGGCTCACACAAACACAGCCCCAGCCCTCTGATAAACACATGATAAACCCTTGGAAGCATACTGGAATGCGCCCCGTTGTTGACCGATGCCAAGCTCAGATCTCACTCAACCTTTTCAAGTAGCTGTAGACAAGCCCTTTGGAAAACACACACACTCGCACACACACACACACACACACACACACACACACACACACACATACGCATAGACACAGACACGCACGCGGGCATGCACGCACGAATGCATGCACGCACACGCACACGCACACGCACACGCACACACACACACATACACAGACTACCAACAGCGCTCGCTCTATCCCCCATGTCTTGTTTTCTATTATTAAACGAGAGTTTGTTTTGCTGCTGGTAGACAGCAGTTGCCAAAACAATGGCGTCTCTATCGATGGGCAATTATCTAGCACAGGGAGGAGCGGCCCACACACTCGCCTCTCAGTCTGTCACGGCAGGTAAACAGCCATAGAGCTAGAATGACTAGAATGGCAACAGATTAGACTCAGAATGTCATTCTGTGAATAAAGACGAAAAACGATGTGTTAGCTGAGGAGTTATGGGTTGTCAACCTGCCCAGTGGTGTGTACAGGTGGTTTTAAGTACAGTAGACCAACATAGCTACAGCACGAGGAATGGGAATATGCTGTATTCTTTTTTTTATCCTGGAAGGATCGCTGTTAAATTACAAAAATGTCAAATGTCAGAAATGTCATCATCCATCAGTACTCTACTCTTGCGAGACAACCTCATTAGAAAGGCAAACATATCTTATTCATGAATATGACTGTGGCTGACATGTTTGGATACAAAACAACCTTCAGCCACCTACCTGGGTGAGTACATAGGCCAGTGAACCAGATGTAGGGTATGTGTAGACATTGGCACATTGGGCATCGGTGCTGAAATAGTGAGAAATTAGAGGCAATTCGGCAAAGCAGTTAACAAGTTCCCCAACACAGTTATTCATTTCCTGCGAGTGAAATAAATGTTTATATCTTTGCACTCGATCAAAAAGAGAAAAATGATATAAATGGATAAATAGCTACATGCTGTAAATAAATAATTCTCTTATCAACACCCTCAATTGATGTTTGTGTAGAGAGTTATTTGCCATTTGTGTGAAAGCAATGAGAAATAACTAAAGTTGTTGCTCAAAATGTTACTGTTGTGCTCATATGTTCTTGTGTGGGGCGTGTGAACGAGTTTCACGATTTTAAGAGATCGAGAAAAAACGGTGATGTCCAATCGGGTTATCTCATTTGCACTGACTCTATTTCCCTATCAAAGCCTTTATCTGGGTGACGGCATAGATCTCTGATGACTAGATTCGCTCTGTAATAATTTCCATTCTATTCACTCTATTTGTACGGCTAGCGCTATCTCTCTATCTCTTCCTCTGTCGGGTTGACTGCATAGATCTGTGATGACTAGACACTCTGTGCCATGCTCCACAGACGCTGGGCCCACCCTACGTGCCCCTGTGGTTTTGCCGGCATGAACACATTCCGCGGGCAGACGTGTTTGTTTGTCTTCCAGTCCTTTTATCTCCTAGCACGCTCTGTGTCCTTAACCCTGCCCAGATAGAGTACCTCCATTGATGTTTGTTTCCAGGCACTGATGTGGGTGCTCTATGGTTCAGGTCTATTGAAACTCCCTACAAAACATTAGGTTGGAGGAGAAGACGGAAACAAATAAAAACGATTTTCTTGGAAGCTGGAGAGGACTTTCAAAATGGTAAAAGTGCCTGAAAGA
>NW_027663170.1:32500-37500 GCF_963989245.1 Nansenia antarctica | reverse complement strand
AAACACTTCATCCCCCTGAGGGGAGCTGGCTGACATACATGGAACCAGTATTCACACACACACACACACACACACACACACACACACACACACACACACACACAGTATGCACTTAGAACAGAGAGAGACATTAGAACAGAGATTCCAATGACACAACCACTCAGAGGCACAGTGAACCATGCATGCACACACACACACACACACACACACACACACACACACACACACACCACCTCGGCATTTACCATGACTCAACAGAGACACACACACTCTTGCTAGCAGACAGAAAAAAACATAAAGGTTAGTGCTCTATTGACTGAGCACGCACACACACACACACACACACACACACACACACGCACACACACGCACACACACACACACACACGCACACACATGCAGCTGCCAACTTTGATTCTGGATGGGTGTCAAAGACAAGAGCGCTGGCTGTTATTATATAATCACCACAGGATGGAGTATCCATCCTCTCACTCTCTAACAAAGAGGAGGAAATGAGGCCGTAGAAATAATACGGAGGACGAGATCTACTGAAGGGGAAGAATCGAAACATGTAGTGTGTTTACTGTTGTGTAAATAGATATTGTGACGCCTCCCACTCTGCCTGCCTATTGGTTGTTGTTGGTCCCTTTGGGAATCTGGGCAGAGTGGGTCGTCAGCCTAGTGTCACCTGGGTTGAGGAGCTGAGGATGTATATGTGTATCCTCAGCTCACTCTCTCTTCCTCTGGCTTTGGGTCTGTTAGGGGTTTTTTGGTCTCGGGGTACCGAGGTTTTGGGGCCTCTTAGTTTAACACTACATACATACACCCCTTACACATACAACATACATTCTACACTCATTCACTCATGGCATACACTACTGATTCTTATCCATATTCCTATACGTATGTCATTTAGTTTATTTTGCTTCTTTACTATAATAAAACTTAAGTTGTATAATTTAAATACATGTGTGGACTCCCTTTTTTGCCACTACCTTCGGGTTTGTGACAATATCACAGTACAAATCAAAACCCTGGAGGACTTATTGGAGCTTAGTTTGCGTATCCAGTAATGTATAGAAGTCAACATGAAGATAAGATGTACCTTGTAGGTGTCTCACCCACATACAGTATCTCATTCTCTCTCTTTATCTCTCTCTCTCCCTTTTTCTGTCTCTCTCTCTCCCTTTTTCTGTCTCTCTCTCTCCCTTTTTCTGTCTCTCTCTCTCTCTCTCTCTCTGAGATGTTCAGACCCCAGTTCCTCACAGCTTGTTGCAGCAACAGTTTTGGGTCACTTAATTCAGACCTAGAGGACAGGGAGGGGAGGGGGAGGGGGAGGGGAGGGGGAGGGGAGGGGGAGGGGGAGGAGAGGAGATGTCATTGGGTCCTAAAAACAGATGTGACAGGCCCATTAAAATGACTGATCCCCCTGCTCTCCCCTGCTGCTGTACCCAGACCCGAGCTCTCTTCCCTGGGGGAGAGCGGCGGCAGGGAGGGCCTGGAGGGGGCTGGAAGATTAGGTGTCAGGGCCACATAGCTGGCATTGATGCAGCTCCGGAATTATACTGATGAGCTTTTCAATTTTGTGGACAGAACCTGAGCTCTCAAGCCTCTGGGGTTTGGGCACGCCTGTGCATGCACACAGACACACACACACACACACACACACACACACACACACACAGACACAGACACAGACACAGACACAGACACAGACACAGACACAGACACAGACACAGACACAGACACAGACACAGACACACACACACACACACACACACACACACGCACGCAGGCACACACGCAGGCACGCACGCACACACACACGCACACACACACACACACACAAACACACACACACACAGACACACACACACACAGACATGCACGCGCACAGACACACACACACACACTGACATGCACGCGCACACACACACACACACACACACACACACACGCGCACACACGCGCACACACACACACGCACACACACACACACACACACACACACACACACACACTAAGCTTCTTTATAAACAGAATGTTACAGGAACACACACAAAGACAATCCTCTCCATCTTTTATTCCATGCAGCTCAGTTTATATAGTCTGGTCTATTCTGTGAGAAATACTGTAACGGTCATACAAACATTCAGGGGTCATGCTATATAGCTTGTCTATGTGCACTGATGTCTGTGCAGTCCGTTCCAGTACTGTAGTGTTAGTTGTAGATTTGAAACCCCAACCCATTTAATAATAATAATAATAATAATAATAATAATAATAATAATACATTAGACTTATATAGCGCTTTCCTAGACACTCAAAGACGCTTTACAAACTGAAAAGATTGAGTAGTAAAATAAAAAGAAACAACAAAAAGAAATAAAAGAAAGTATAGGGGTCTAATTAATTTTTAGATTACTAAATCTAAATCCAAGTGTCTTTGTAGGACAATCTACTCTGTACACTGCAAGTATATCTAGATTTCGGGCAGAGAAGCTGCGAAAACAAGCAACGCCAGCGTCCTCTCTCGACCATCATTTAGAATGACCAAAGTCAGATCATTAGAATACCCCGTGTACTATTGTTAGTACTGGCCTTTGGCTTTATTGTTGAATTGCTCTAAGACTGGCTCCCGCCAAGCGCCAACTCCCAGCAAAACATCTTGGATGTCTCTTAACACAGCAGGATGGAACACAAGCAACGGCAAACAAAACCTCACTAAGGCTGAGAGAACCCTGGCAGATGATGGTGAAACTGAATACTGCATTTCTGTCAAGGGGGTTCGGGGCTTCTATGACCATCCTCTGTTAAATCCCAAATCCCTCTGAAAAGGCAAAGTGTTTCCAAGTCCCACGTCGGTTCCTGGTTTGAATTGTAAATGTGTTGGCAGAGTGAGAAGCGGGCTGTGCCTCTCAAACACATCATCACCCCTGACTGACACATACAGGCAGACACAGTATACACACACACACACACACACACACACACACACACACACACACGCACACACACACACACACACACACACACGCATGCACAGTGTGCACGCACTTAGAACAGATATTCCAAAGACACAAACACTCACAGGCACAGTGAACCAAGCAGGCTGTTCCAGAATGATCTATTCTGTTGGAACGGCTGCCAATATCTGGGAGGGAGGCTTCCTCTCAGGGCAGCAACGCTGCATCACTGTCTCCTTCAATCCTGCCTGATCAATGGATACACCAGCAGGATGAGACACAGCCCACCCCACAGAGAGGGAGGGGGGGGGGGAGAGAGGGGGGGGGGGGGGGGAGGGGAGAGAGAGAGAGAGAGGGGAGAGAGAGAGAGAGAGAGAAAGGGAGACAGAGAGAGGGAGAGAGAGAAAGAGAGAGACAGAGAAAGAAAGAGAAAAAGAGAGAGAGAGAGACCGAGAATATTTGGACTTTTTTTTCAAATGAACAGTTTGATTTGTTTGACTAAAATGTCTATTTGCTTTTGTAATTTATTACCCATTTACTGTTTACAGTCTCTATGTAACATGAACACACTGTAATGTAGTGTGTAATAGGTAATACAGAATGCGTATGGGATTATTAGTTTCAAGGAATCTTATGAATCTTATGTCTTATGAAGTTACAGAATGCTCCAACAAGATGTTCTATTTTATATACATTCATGTCATATACAGTATCCCCAATCACAATGCTTGATCCCTATTAAAACGGAAGGGGGCTATTGCTATGACAGCTTAGAATAGTCATGCTGTCTAAAACATAATTTAGACTCACAGCTGCTTAAAGGTGATTGCTCTGTCCCTCTGTCCTCTGCACTTGTGGTTTAAAGTACGCTTATAAGTTTCACACTGAACTAACTTAACCCTGTCACTTCACTTACCACTAGGGGTCAGGTAAATTGTGTGTTAGCCAAAACCAGCAAGATAGAAGTTTTAGGCAATATAAATTCACTGTATAAGTGCCATGATTTTCTCTGTGAATGCTGTTTTTAAATGATATGTTTAAAATGCAATTACACATCATGAGCGCAAAGCTTACAAAACAGAGCTCTCCATGCAAAAATAAACAATGAACGCTATGTCAAATCAGTCCAAAGTAAAAGGTGAGAACTGCACTGTATAAACAATTAAATTCTGTTTCACTCGACTTTAATTCAATTAGATCTGGGACGCTTTTGAGTTGCTCAATTTAATTTGTTAATTCAAATGGGCAGCTTTTTATCACTATGAAAAAGATGTAGGCTAATTGAAACCACGTCGTCCACACTTTGATTGACATCAAATTGACATCAGCTGATCAATCAACCGGCTTCCAAATAATGTTATGAGAGAGCTGCGTAATAATGACTCATGCCTCTGTTCTGTACTGTTAATCTCTCATCCCTCACTCCTCACTTTTAAATCCCACCTCAAAACCTACCTGTTCTCCCATGCCTACAGCCTCCCCTACCCCTAGCCATCTCCCCCATCCCGGCCAACCCCCCCCCCCCCCCCCTGGACACGCATACAACCTCCCCTACCCCTACCCATCTCCCCTAACCCTGCCACCCCCCTGACATGCATACAGCCTCCCCTACCCCTAACCATCTCCCCTGTCCCTACCACCCCCCCCCCCCCCCCCTCCCCGTTCGCCGACTCTGTGTTCCATGTGTCCATGTTGTCTGTTGCTTGTTGTTTCTGTGTTTTCCGTATCTCCTATACTGTCAGCGTCTTTGAGCCTCGGAAAAGCGCTATATAAATTTAATGAATTATTATTATTATTAATCTATGTTGTATACAGAAGGTACTGTAGGCTAAGTGCTTTGCTGTCAAGACTACGCCCGATGTCTTCTAACGTCTGCATCATTTACTTTGAGCACTATTGACGTGTTCCCCCTTTACTTTCTTGTTTAAGCACAGTACACGTAAAACGATCACATTAACCATCATTATCTTCTTGATCCTGAAAAAAATTACAATTCATTTTGGGCTGTCGACATGCTTCTAATGCTAGAAAATT
>NW_027663170.1:20000-27500 GCF_963989245.1 Nansenia antarctica | reverse complement strand
TCTGTCAGCTGACGCTCCGTCTCCACGGCAATCAGAACGCTCCGCGGTGAGCCCAATCTGTTCCACCACAGGTAGGAACTGTGGGAGGGTGGACTTCACTTTCCTCTCTCTCTCTCTCTCTCTCTGTCTCTCTCTCTCTCTCTCTCTCTCTCTCTCTCTCTCTCTCTCGCCTTCTCACTCTTTTCCTTTTCACTTTTCACTCTATTTCTCTCTGTCCCGGCCTTCTCATCTTTCACACTCCCCCTCTTCTCTTTCTCTCGCTTCGTTATGCCTCTCTCCATCTCTCTCCGTCTCTCTATCTCCATCTCTCTCTCTATCTCAGTGCACTTTCTCTTGGTGTTCTAATCCACTCTCTCTCTCTCTCTCAGTGCACTTTCTCTTGGTGTTCTAATCCACTCTCTCTCTCTCACTCTCACTCTCACTCTCACTCTCACTCTCACTCTCTCTCTCTCTCTCTCTCTCTCTCTCTCTCTCTCTCTCTCTCTCTCTCTCTCTCTCTCTCTCTCTCTCTCTCTCTCTCACTCTCACTCTCACTCTCACTCTCACTCTCACTCCCCCTCTCCTCTCTCTCTCTCTCTCTCTCTCTCTCTCTCTCTCTCTCTCTCTCTCTCTCTCTCTCTCTCTCTCTCTCTCTCTCTCTCTCTCTCTCCCCACCCTCCTCTCTCTTCTAACACTTATTACCACTCTCAGTGTGTTTGTCACTCCGTACTCCTCACCTTGACATGGAATGTAAAGAACAGGCTTTCATAAAAGCAATTTGTACATCATCATCAGCTCATTATGAAACTAAAGCCTGACATTGAAAATGACTCATGGAGGGCAGTTGTTTCAATCATTTCCTTCATATCACGTAACATGTTCGGTTCATGTTTCATGCACATTCTAGATGTTTAGTCGAGACAGACCACTTTTATATCACCCGCATGCTGTACTGTAATCATAATCTGTTATCTTGGATTTCTGATGTTCTGTGATCATATTTCAGGACATTTTTATCATTTCTAATTAACGTTATAGAGAAGAGGGAAAAACACTTGCATTGGCGAAGTAGGCGATCACATTATGGCCTCCAAATTATAATAAAACCAATATTATATTATTATTATTATTATTATTTTAAAAATCCATTAAACAATGAGTCACCTAATGTGTTAATCCTTTGTATGTGTTAACCAGAAAATTGCAACAAATAATTCTTACAAGCCTTTATAAAGATTTATAAGCCATCCAGACCTTGATACATAAATAGTGACATACTACCGTATTTTCCGGACTATAAGTCGCGGTTTTTTTCATACTTTGGCTGGTCCTGCGACTTATAGTCAGGTGCGACTTATATATCAATAATTCATAATCTCTGACTGACATGAACTGACATACGGTAATCTCTGACTGACATGAACCAAGGAGTAAATCCGCTAGCGCCTCATACACGATAGAATAGCCATTATACTTGACAATGTGGACATTAAACACGACAATGTGGACATTAAACATGATGTTATGGACCTTATACACAATGTTATGGACGTTAGAAACGATATTAAAGTCATTTATTCCTTCCAGAGGCTGTTTAACGTTGCAATGTTGTACCCGCGAGTAGCATTTTGCTACTTCCGGTAGCGCTTCATACGCGATAGAATAGCCATTATACTCGACAATGTGGACATTAAACACGACAATGTGGACATTAAACATGATGTTATGGACCTTATACACAATGTTATGGACGTTAGAAACGATATTAAAGTCATTTATTCCTTCCAGAGGCTGTTTAACGTTGCAATGTTGTACCCGCGAGTAGCATTTTGCTACTTCCGGTAGCGCTTCATACGCGATAGAATAGCCATTATACTCGACAATGTGGACATTAAACACGACAATGTGGACATTAAACATGATGTTATGGACCTTATACACAATGTTATGGACGTTAGAAACGATATTAAAGTCATTTATTACCTTTTAGAGGCTGTTCAAAGTTTCATTTTTCCTCCGCGACGCCATGTTGTTAGCCCCGCGCTAGCTAGCGGACTTTACACTCGATAATACAAGTATTCCTTAACCTTTCAGAAGAAGTTTCAACGTGAATTATGTCCTTCCTGGGCTTACAAATCCTCTCATGTCTCTTCACAGTGCCAGACTAGAGTCAAGCTCAACAGGGTCTTCTTTCCCCGCTGATTCCGCCAAGCCCGTTCCCTTGAACCATGCGACTTATAGTCCAGTGCGACTTATATGTGGTTTTTTCCTCTTCATGGCCCATTTTTGGCCTGCTGCGACTTATACTCGGGTGCGACTTATAGTCCGGAAAATACGTAATCTAAAATTCCATTCCAACATTATCCTTTACAATGTTTATAAGTCATGCAGACCTGGATGCATTCAGTGCAGAGAAAAAGTATACTGCTGAAATTGAAGCATTTAATATGGATTTTCCCCCCAATGAATTCAGACAACATTCTTAACACGATTTTCCAGATTTTTGGAAAATAAATTAAAAAATTAAAAACTAGGATGTGTTGTGTAAGTATGTGAACCCCTGAGTCAATTGTTGAAATCTCTTTTGTGGGCAATTACAGCATTCACACTTTTTAGATAAGCCTAAACAGTATTTTTAACAATCTGTCTACACACTAAACTAGGCAATATTTCCCCATTGTTCTTGTTGAATTGCCCAAGCTTTCCCCTCACATTCTCAACCTGGTTTAAGTTCTAACTGTCACTGGGACTCATGCTACAGCCATTCCGGTGCAGCTTTGGACTTGTGATTGTGGAATTTTTCCAACCGAAGTGTAAATGTATACCCCAATGGTAAGCTTTCTCTCTCAGTGGTTGCCAGGTTCACCCTCAGACGTTGTCTCTGCTGTATCCGTTTCCCTCTTGATACTGAACTCCTCAGTCCCTGCCGATAACATGGATCACTATTGTATATATAATATACCACGATGCTGTCATCATCATGCTTGAAGCTGGGGGTTTTTGGCTAAAAGCAGCATCACTCAAATTATTTGTGGCAAACTCAATGCAGGAATGGAAAGTCTTTCATTTTCAGTAATTTTTTTTTTTTTAATCTGTCGTATACACCAGTTTTGAGGAGTGACTAGGATGGTGTTGACATATGGATATGGATATGGTTTTCTGCCATCTTAATATGAGGTCTGTGGCTCCTGCAAGGTCATCGTTAGCCTCACTGGGTTTGATAGCATTTGATTTCTTCAGACTTCATGGTTTTAATATTCTCCGACTGTTCACTTTAGAGGAATAGCCTAATCTAGTACTCATATCCACTTATTCATGATAGACAGTAACCTTTCAGAGAGATTCATGTTTATGAATAAATAATGTCAATCACTATTGTTACGCATCCACCCAACTATTGTGTAACGTGTTAGGGTGATTTGTACTGATTGTGGTTTGCCATTTCCCCAGATTCACATACTGTACGTATTCAGACATTTTGGTTATTCATTTTACATACAGTAGAGATTATTTTTTCACTTTGAATGTGTGCAGTAGATTGTGTCGAGCAGTTTAAAACAGACCTTTCCTGCACTGTACATTGTGACATACATGATCTCAGTGGCTCAATAAGCGCAACACAAATTACGTTGGAGAAACTAACATGTTATTAGATACATTAATGTAAAAATATAGCCAATATCATTAATTCCCTCTCTGCTCTGTATATATATATATATACAGTATATATATTCGATATAATATATTCTATATACAGTGTGACTACCAAGAATGCCTAGCACAACCCTGTGACCTCAGTTACTTAGCAACAAAACAAACACCATCTAGCCACAACTAGCCCTGAGAGAGAGATGTGCTTGGTCTGGTGGTGTCTGTCTATTGGTGTACAGTATGTCCTTCGACACACCTAGGATGAGGAGATCTCTCATTGATCTAGTTATTAATACAATGTATTACATTTTGGCTTGTAGTTCCAAGCTTATGGTAGGATCGCAATCACAAAGTAAAACGTAAATGACGAGTGACGGCCACAACACAATATTTGAAATAACTAAGGTCTGTCTCAAGCTAGGTTAGCTGGGGCTAACAAGACATTGAAACATGTAAATATCTAAACTGTTGGAGTACACAGTTAAACAAGACCACGTGCTTCCTCTTTCCAATACTTATGGAGGGCACGGTCAATGTTAAATTAAGTTGCAAATTAACTCGTCTGTACTGTATATTGCTGTAAATGGGCTCTTTAAAAAAAACTGTTTTCATTTGTGGGAGGCAGCTCCCATCTCTGTTTAATCATTGTTTAGACATTGTTTTATGTCATAGATAATATAACCTTGAAATAGAATACAATTCTAAATTCAGTATGTACAATGAAGTCTATAAACATGTCATTTGTTGATTTTAATGCACACTGTATTGTGCCTGTTGTGCCCTACTCCTTTCAGAGGGCTATGAGCCATTACGCACGCACACACACACACACACACACACACACACACACACACACACACACACACACACACGCACGCACGCACACACACACACACACACACACACACACACACACACACACACACACACACGGAAGCAGACAGGCCATCAAGCTACTGTATATCATGCTTTGGCAGTGGCAATGGCTAAAACATAATTTTTTCTATGTGTGATTTTCAAGTTCTAACAACGCTAAGATGTAAAAAAAAAAAAGAAAAAAAAAAGTATGTGGCTATCACAGCGGCAAAGTTCTGAGTTAAGTCACACTACGTGAAAACACACATTGGTTCTGGTAGTGTTAACGGTACAGAACTGTATACTAGTTCATGATAATGCAGCCGTTTGTTCATGGCCGCTAGAAGGTGCCACACTTCGCCGTCGATATAGCGCAATCAAAAACTTAGCTTCGCTTGTTTACGAAGCATTTAATGCTTATAGATGTTGGATTAATGATTTGTTAATTGTGAATTCATTATCTATAAATGGTTTATAAATTAACGTTATGTAGTGTTATAAAGTGTTACCCAAACGGTTAACTTGCTCATCTTTTCCAAGCATGTTGCGAGTGTGATCACAACAATCAAGTATCTTCAATGCAGCCTGGACGGCCAGCTAATGGAGCCTTCAAATTGGCCTGACATTTGCTTCTGAAAATGTTTCCTCGAAAGATTTGAGTACACAACATCAAGCAGGGATGTACAGTAGTGGTAGAAAAACTTGTGGGTAAATGCTGGATACTGGAGGTAATGACATAACGTAAATGCTAATGTTAAAATGTTCAAATTTTTGTAAAAGGTGGGTAAACGCTATTCAACCTCAAAAATGTTATGTTATGTTATGTTAATTTCATTTATAATGCGCCCCCCATCCAACTTTTACATCGGCCCGGGGCGCAGCCCGGGTAAAGGAACAGATAAAGACAAAGACAAGGAACACAGAAAGCAATCAGACACAGACGACTTAAACGTAAAACTCAGGCATACAATTCACAACAAATAGGGAGTAGATTTAGGGAATGTCATTTTGGAAGAGGTGGGTTTTTAACTTGGCTCTAAAGGAGTCCAGAGTGGGGGCAAACTTGATGGCAGAAGGGAGCGCGTTCCACAGGGTCGGTGCTATCACCGCAAAGGCACGGTCACCCTTCCTCTTGAGGTTGGTACGTGGGACCCTCAGGCTGAGTTGGGCGTCGGACCTGAGCCTGGGTCTGGGCCTTGAGGAGGTAGACTGGTCCAGGAGGTCCTTGATGTAAGGAGGGGCGAGACTGTTGAGAGCTTTAAAAACAAAGGTGCAGATTTTGAACTTCACTCTCTTCTTCACTGGGAGCCAGTGAAGGGAGATGAGGACAGGGGAGATGTGGTCCCTCATTTTGGTGCCTGACACCAGCCTGGCAGCGGCATTTTGGACTAGCTGCAGGCGGTAGATGGTCTTATCAGGAAGTCCCGCATATAGTGAGTTGCAGTAGTCGAGCCTAGATGATATTAGCATGAGGACGACCCTCCTCAGGTCGCTGGGGGTGAGGAAGGACTTGATCTTGGCTATGATGCGTAGTTGGTATAGTCAGGCCTTCACGACGGAGCTCACTTGTCGGTCAAGGTTAAGCTCGGAGTCAAAGATGACACCGAGGTTCTTGACATGTGGTCTGACAAGGGTGGACAGGCTTCCCAATGCTTAAACACCATTCGCCACTAATTCACTCATGACAAGGAATGTAGTGGATAACAAATGAATCCACACACATTCAGATACCTGTTTTTAGTGTAGAATAGTTCCTGTGTTTATGAATGAATGGACTTTATTTGTCATTGCTACAGTACAGGTACCAAACAACGAAATTTAGGAGGGGTGGCTCCCCTGGTGTTAGGAAAGGGAAAAAAAAAAACATTTAGAAAAAGAATAAAATCACAAGAAGGTAAGGAGCTGGTTTACATAAATAAAGGCTATGTACACAATCCACTGTACTATATTGTACAGATAGTCAACTAGGGTTGTCATATTGCACAAAAGTATTTTTTCACGTTATGAGTCCACAGTTAGCATAATTGTTCAACTCATGGAGACTGATTGATTGATTGATTTTGATTGATTTCTCTTGTTTTCAACCTTTTGAAGATTTTAGATTACACAATGGTCAAACCTTGAATAATATCCCTGCCTCTCTCCCTGCAAAAATCACAATCACCTCTTTTTAAATGCCGTTATGCACGGAAATGTCTATGCAAATAGATTCAGAAAAGGGCAAACTGTCAGATAAGAGGGAGTGTAAAATAAGAACACCTAGAGATTATAAACCTGCGTTCAATCAGTATTATGCATGCAATCTCTTCTCTTTTCTGACGGTCGCAGCACAATGCACCAGCACAATGAATCTCATTTGTGGGATAAAAAGGGGGCCGGCCTTTGGGTGACATCCATTCAGGTGACTCATGTTATCTGAACAAAGCAAATTATAGCTTGTTCTCTCACACAAGGCTTGACTCCAATCTTTTCAAATGTCTCCACGACCACAGAGTCACACACAGTTAACTCCATCAAGTGTGTACGTTTCCAGGCACAATCAAGTGTGTATGCATGTTTCCAGGCACGATCAAGTGTGTATGTTTCCAGTCTCAGACTGAAAGATGTTATATTGATCCGTTGATTTCTGTCGTTGTAGCATTGTACATCTACAGTACATTCGACTGTATACACATTCAATGCCGCAGCAGGTGCTCAAAGTAATGATTGTGAACGTACAGACAGACAGTCTCAGACAGTCAGACAGTCTCAATGCAGCAGGGTTCTGAATGGAAAGAGTTCTGTTGACCTGTCGTCAAGTTGAGAAGCATCCATATACGCACATGCACATGCACATGCACATGCACATGCACATGCACATGCACATGCACATGAGACACACACACACACAGACACTACACATACACATTAGACACACACACACACATACAGTACACATACACATTAGTCACACACACACACACACACACACATACAGTACACATAAACATTAGACACACACTCACACACACACAC
>NW_027663170.1:0-17500 GCF_963989245.1 Nansenia antarctica | reverse complement strand
CATCATACATTCACACACACACACACACACACACACACACACACACACACACACACACACACACGCACACACACACTCTGACTGCCAACACAAACCCAAACACACAGATGGAGCATGGTGGAGACTTGTATGTGTCATTCTCTCTTTGGTGGAGGGGGAATACATTGACACCTTCCCCTCCTCACTAGAAATTCAGAATGATATTTGGTACAAATACACAGAATCTGCTTTGAGTATCTGAAACTCTCCAAAGGAACAGAGAGGAAATAGTCATGATTAATTACATGCTAGATTTTTTCCTTAAATGTTTTCTTAACATTTCTTTACGTATATGACAAAAGTCTTTATATGGAGGGCTGCGAACGTTGCTTCTTGATCAGCAACTGTAAACCATGATTGTATGATAATCATCCTTGGCTGGGCTCCTAGAGACCTGGGTTTGAACACAGTCAGTCATTGTTACCAATGCTATATAATACTACAGCCACGTTACAGTGTTTTTCGCTTGCTAAGTCACAGTGTTCAAAACTGAAGTCACATCATTTCAAAAACTCTTCATACAGTCAGCGAAACAGAGACTGACTCATTCTAAACTGTGACTCATTTTAAACGGTGACTCATTGTACATAGCTTTCACACACACACTTGGAAATAATGCCATAAAACGGAGGGGAATTCGAGACAGAGTGCTGGCAGACAACATCACCTTTCGCAACGTGCCATACGACCAGCACAACAATGACTGCCAGGGTGTTGGACAAACACAATATAAGGATGGAAGCAGTTGTACACTGTACTCTTTGAGAGGAACAGTGTACGTGTGAAAGATCTACGGTGTCGACATGTCCAGGTACAGTAAGATGGCTGTTCAATAACCAAACAAGGTATACATACACCGCTAGCTATGTGTGACACTCATGTTGTCACAATTTTGTATATATTGTATTGTATTCATTTGGTAATTATTTGTTGTAACGTTCACCTCCCGCCAATAGAGGGCGTCTATCTTTGCCGATCTATCGTTGCTATAAGACTGTTGCAGCGGGCTCGTGTCCTCAGATTACACAGCCTGCTGAACAAGCCATAATATGATCTCTCCTGTTTTATTCCGTCCTTCTGCATAAAACAGGCAGGTAAGGTCACCAAGCAGGAAAACGTTTTAGGAACCAGATGTATATAAATATAACGTGTTAGTTGATACAGTTATGGGTATTGTTATCCACTGAGGTGTGTATTCTGTCGAACTTTGCAAGTTCGCTAGCATTGAGGCTAGACAGCTAGCTACCTTGGGCAGTCATGTGACCCACGGCATGCTGATGTGCATTGAGAGGGAGAGTGGTGATTCGCGCCAGTGTTAAGTGTTTCTTTTGTTTCATTTTGGCTCCTGGGCTCATTGGGTTTAATTTGTGAATCAGTTAGTATGTATGTATGTACATGCCAGGGGCCGAAGACGTCCAGTCCCACGTAGGTGAATGGGGGTTCAGTACTCAGGCGATCAACAGGTAGGTCGGCCATCATCTGTTCCGTCACTCTGCCTCTGAGCTTCTTGCAGGTTACACAGTCGTGAAGGATGCCTTTGATCAGTCGTCTTGCTCCCATGATCCAGTACCCTGCAGTGCGGACAGCGCCTTCGGTAAAGACTCGGCCTTGGTGCATCACCCTTTGGTGATGGTGTTCCACAAGTAGCTTTGCGATGTGTTTCCGTCCCGGAATAACAAGAGGGTGTTTTTCCTTGTAGGCGAGATCTGAATGTCTGAGCCGTCCCCCTATTCTCAGGAGGCCTTCTTCGTCACAATAGGGATTGAGTTTCTTCAGAGGACTACTTCTTGAGATGTCCTTTCCACTTGCTATGCACGCAAGTTCGTCCTTGTAAGCCTCTCCTTGCACGCATTTGATGATGATGAGTTCAGCTTTTGTCAGTTCTTCAGCTGTGCGAGGCTGCTTGCAGTGATGCCATGAACTGCAAGTTTGATCCTGATCTTTGCTGGTAGCCTTACAGGATTCCACGATGTGGATGAGTGAACTTGTTGCTCTCACAAGTCGCTTCCATGAGGAAAAACGCTCGAATCTGTGAGATCCAAGGTGTGTTCTGTCGTTGGGCAGGTTGGTGATGTGTGCCCGCACCTCTATGTCTGAGTCCGGGTTGATGAGGTCAAAGACTTCAGGTGATGATGGTTCCTCTACTTGTAGCAGAAACGTTGGTCCTCTAAGCCAGGTTGTCTCACCTAGCATAGCTGCAGGCACAGAACGTGTGCCAAGGTCAGCTGGGTTATGGATTGTGGAGATGTAGTGCCACTGGGTTGGTTCAGAAGACCGCCGTATACGCTGCACTCTGTTGCTCACATATACATAGAACCTTCTTGTCTGGTTGCTAATGTATCCTAGGACAACTCGGCTATCTGTATAGAACTTGACAGCATCCAGAGCTATATCTAGCTCGCTTGTGACTAGCTCAGCGACTTCCACACCCAACACGGCAGCTCCCAACTCCAATCTTGGGATAGTGTGAGCCGACTGTGGAGTTAACTTAGCTTTTCCAAGGACAAATCCTACTTGACATTTTTGCTCAACATCAATTACTTGGAGATAGGCGACTGCTGCAATAGCCTTCACTGAAGCGTCTGAGAACACGTGTAGCTCCTTTCTTATGGCTGTTGAGATTGTAGAAGCAGAATAGGTTCTTGGGATCTCCAACTGCCTGAGGTCTTGAAGAGAGCTTCTCCAAGCGTTCCACTCATCTTCCCTTTCTGGAGGAAGAGGAGAGTCCCAGTCGGAGGCTTCGTTTGTGAGCTCTCGTAACAGGATCTTTCCCTGTATCGTAACTGGTGCAACGAATCCAAGTGGATCGAAGAGGCCGTTGACAGTAGCTAGAACACCCCTACGTGTGAAAGGCTTTGTGGATTCTGCTACTTGAAACGTGAAGACATCTTTCTTCAGATCCCAACTCACTCCAAGGATCCGTTGAATAGGAGTGGGATCGACATCCAAGTTTAGGTCTTTGAGTCCCTTTGCTCGGTCCTCAGCAGAGAATGCTTCCATAACCTCCTGGCTGTTGGAAGCAACTTTGTGAAGTCGCAGGTTCGACACAGCAAGCATCTCCTGTGTCCGCTTCAGTAGGTCGATGGCTTCACGTGCTGTGGGCCTTGACAGGAGTCCGTCGTCAACGTAGAACTCTCTTTCGATGAACTGTTTGGCGTCAGACCCAAATTCTTCTTCACCATGAGCTGCAGCACGTCTGAGACCATAGATTGCCACCGCAGGAGAGGGACTGTTCCCGAATACGTGAACCTTCATGCGGTACTCACATATGTCGTTCCTAGGATCGTTGTCCTCGTACCACAGAAAGCGGAGAAAGTTCCTGTGGTCTTCTTTCACAACGAAGCTGTGAAACATTTGTTCTATGTCCACAGTGACAGCGATCGGTTCTCGTCTGAATCGCACCAGTACTCCTAAGAGGCTGTTATTTAAGTCCGGACCAGAAAGGAGAACATCGTTCAGTGACACGCCTTTCCATTTTGCACTGGAATCGAAGACGACTCGAATCTGGCCTGGCTTCTGAGGGTGATAAACCCCGAAGATAGGTAAGTACCAACATTCTTGTCCGTTCTCCAATGTAGGAGCCAGCTCAGCATGATCACGGTCGAAGATGTTCTGCATGAACGCGATGAAGTGCCTCTTCATCTCGGGCCTTTTCTCCAGTGTGTTTTGAAGAGAGGTAAGTCGTGTGAGGGCCTGGCCTCGGCTGTGAGGGAGTTGCTGACGTGGTGTTCTGAATGGCAATGGTGCCACCCAGCTGTTGCAGTCATCCATATACATTTCTTTGTCCATGACCTTTAAGAACAGTCTGTCTTCAATAGAGAGTCCAATCTTGTTGTCATCCTCGGACGTGTTGAAGATGGTGCTCCCTAAGTTGCATTCCCGGATACTGTGGGTGCCTTGCGCTGGGGCAATCTGATGTGCTGGCTTCGGAACATATTGCTCCTTCACCTGGATCCTGTTCGGACATGGGCTGAAGAATGAAGGGCGTTGGTTCTCAAGCACATTGGTGTGGTAGCTTTGGATGTCTGAAGGCTTGTGGGCTGCCTCTAGGCAGACTTCTCCTATGATGACCCATCCCAGGTCGAGTCGTTGTGCGTAGGGGGCGTCATGTGGACCGTTCCGTTGCTCCCGCACTTTATGAACTCTAAGGATGTCTCGGCCTAGCAAGAGAAGGATCTGTGCTTTAGAATCCAAAGGTGGTATACCATATGCTATGGGCTTGAGGTGGGAATGATGCAACGCTGCTTCTGGCGTAGGTATCTCAGCTCTTTCGGTGGGAATGTTGTTACACTCTATTAGTGTAGGTAGTGTCACTGTTGTAGCTCCATCCACAGATTCCACCACAAAGCCTGTGGCTCTCCTTCCTGTCATCTGAGTTGTACCTGCACATGTACGAAGTGTGAATGCTGAATCTGACCCCTTGATGTGGAACATATCAAAGAATTCAGACCGTGCAAGCGACCTGTTGCTTTGGTCATCCAGCACAACGTATGCTCTGGTTGCTCTCTCTGGGTGTGCTTCTGGGAATATATTCACCAGGCAAATCTTCGAGCAAGATCTGCCGCTTTGACCCTCTCCACAGACTTCTGTGCAATTTGAGGTGACTGAAGATTGGTCTGATCCTCCTTCTCCCTCCCCGCCATCCTCAGATGGGGCTGAAGGCGGAGGTCCTGGATGAAGAGCCGTGGTGTGGCTGTTACTCTCACATTCCATGCACTTGATGGCTGTGGTGCAGTTCTGGGCTAGATGAGTAGTTGTGGAACAACATCTGAAGCAGACACCGTTGTCTTTGAGGAAGGCCTTGCGCTCCTCGAGGGGCTTGCTTCTGAAACCTCTGCAGCGTGTTAGGGGGTGTGGCTTCTTATGGAGAGGGCATAGTTTTTTTATGTCCACTGCTGTTCGGCCTGAACCGTCTTGTGTGTCTTTCTCGTGAGAGACATCTGTCTTATGTGCAGAGACCATGCTATTACTTTGTCTCTTGAATGGCTGCTCTGACTTCATCTGGGCTGTGTTACTCATCGATAGCCTGAAGCTTGGGTCATTGCGAGCTCGTGCCTCTTTGGTGATGAACTCGCAGAAGAATGTGAATGGGGGAAAAACTACCTGTCGCTCAGCTTTGTATCTGGAACCCTGTGATATCCATTTCTCTTGGATGTTGTAGGGCAACTTGTCTACGATGGGCAAAATGCCGCGTGAAGTGTCCAGATAGCTCAAACCAGGCAGGTAACCTTCGAACATGGCTGCTTCCAACTCTTGGAGAAGGTCACTTAGCTCTCTCAGCTTCACAGGATCTTTATTGCTGATCTTTGGGAAGTTCTCCAGCCTGTCGAAGAGGGACTTTTCAATTACCTCTGGAGACCCGAAGCACTCTTCTAAGCGTTCCCAAGCTTTGCATAGACCTTGAGATGAATGACCTACATGTACTGCTCTTATTCGTTTCACGTGCTTTGCAGATTCACTCCCTAACCACTTAATCATGAGGTCCATCTCTTCATTAGCACTGAGTAGTAGTCCGTCAATGGCGTTCTTGAAGGACGACTTCCATGCCCAGTAATCTTCTGGGTGATCATCGAACTTGGTGAGACCGGAGGTTACGAGGTCTCTGCGTGCTAGGTACCGAGCCACATCACTGATGTCGCTTGTGTCACCGCTTCCTGTTGGTTTGTATGGTGAACCCTTGGGCCTGCTGGGTGTGGGCTGCTCTGATGAGGGCTGCTCTGATGTCTTTGGCCTACTAGGTCGCAGTGATGGAGAGCTGTGCTCATGCTTCACAGTGGAGGAGTGCTGTCTCTCGTATGAAACAGTCAGACGCTGTCTGGGTGGTGAGGAGGATCTCAGCCTATGGACTATCGGTTCCAGATTGGCTATAGAGTCCTTAACATCTTCGGCAGATAGTGGTAGCTGTGACTGTTGTTCTACGTACTGGCGTGTGCGGTCAACAGTGGCATGAATGACAGCTTCGATACCGTTGTTTTCTTCCTCCGCTGCTGCTTCAAGAACATTAGCTTCAGCGATGGCTTCTGCCACTTCTTTCTCATGCAGCAAGTTCTTTAATTTTGCTTCCATTTGGGCTTTTTCGATCATAATCTCTGATTCCATTTTTGCATAGCCAGCACGTGTGCGTGCTACTTCCACTTTGACACGTGCATTGACAGCTGCCCTACTGGCTGTTGATTTAAAAGACCTAGATGTGCTAGAGGCCACTGACCTTGTCTCAGCATTGCTCAACTCTTCCATCATGAATATTGCTGTGTGCTTGGCGTGAGCAAGGATGATGGGGAGCAGTGCTTGCGCTGAAGATCTCTCTCCTTGAGTCGATCCGCCCGCTGAGTGGTTGCTTTTTTACTATTCTGTTCCCACTGCGCGTAACCAGGGCGCAACTTCCACAGATAGCGAACACACACTGACACACAAATGAATCCTCAGACGCTGGAGTAAAGTTTAGTTTTTTACTCAATCCTCAGAAACATGAGTGGTCGTTTGGTTATTTTGTAAAACTGTAAATAAACATAAGAGTACAATTACTGTAATGCTCAAAACTATACTGTTACACTTTCAACATCAACAGTATGTAGCCAACATATAACATCAATATAGCAATACAAATAGTTATACTTAAATAATATAAGCTATGTATTTATAAACATATACATTATACATTGTAGTTAAACAAGAAAAGAAAAGGCAACTTACAAGCAAAGCCTTTTCCAGGGCAAGAATGTAAACAAAGAGATTCTCCGGAGCTTTTTCTCTCAACTAGCTGTTGCACGAGCTATCACGTCTGAACAGTGTGCTCACGTCATGTGACTAATGTTCGTCATGTGACTAATCAAAACCGAAACTGAATAAAGGCAGTAACAAATGTAATGTCATAAAATGTCCACTAGATGTCTCTAAAATGAAAACCTAGGAAACCATGACAGTATGTATGTATGTACTATGTATGTATGTATGTATGTATGTATGTATGTATGTATGTATGTATGTATGTATGTATGTATGTATGTATGTATGTAATGTATGTATGTATGTATGTATGTATGTAATGTAATGTATGTATGTATGTAATAAAAGTATAGGCTCACTTCGGTACTGTTGGAAAGTGTAGCCTAGTTTTGTATGTAAATATGTAGTTTGCTGGACAGAGGCTGATTCATTTGGAATAGTATGTTAAAGATAATAAAATACAGATAATTAGAGTATAGTGAACTGTATAAAAACAGTAAGGAGCGTAACAGTTAGTGTTACTAGGTCAATTTATTTAATTGGTTTTATATTGCATGAAGTGCAGGTGGAAATGTGGTGTGTGTACATGGTGTGATGTGTACATGGAAGTTTGTTGGGGTATGATGATTGTTAGTTGGAAAGGATAGTTGTTGAGATGCATGGGGAACAACGAGAGTGCATAAAGAGAAGATTAATTAATTAATTTGATATTAAGTAAATAAAGACTACACAGCCTGCTAAAGACTACAAGCCATATGATCTCTCCTGTTTTATTCCGTCCTTCTGCATAAAACAGATCCTTACATGTTGCTGGCCCCGCCCCTTACCAAGGTGGGACCTGTAACATATGCATAATGACTGTAATGTCAAATCTTCTGCATTTGAGAGTGTAACGGAGATGGAAACCAGGCCAACAGTGAACACATTCATCTATGTGGACGACGCTGGCTTCAACCTGGCAGAAACACCTCGCAAGAGGGAGGAATGTGATTGGACAGAGGGCAACCGTGAACGTCATAGGCCAGAGGAGGGGAGCCAACATCACCATGTGTGCAGCACTGTCTAATGATGGTGTCCTTTTACACAAACCACTGATTGGCCCCTACAACACACAGAGGCTCATTGCCTTTCTGGAAGACCTTCCAACGCTCTGCTGCAGACAGACTGGTTTGCTGCCCATCCCAGGATGACAGTGACATACCTGCCTCCATACTCCCCCCTTCCTAAACCCCATAGAGGAGTTTTTTTCTCTGCGTGGAGGTGGAAGGTTTATGACCACCATCCACATGACCAGATGGGCTTACTGGATGCCCTGAATGCTGGATGTGAATATACGTCTCAGGGTTGGATCAGACATTCCAGGAGATACTTCCCAAGATGCATTGCCAGGGAAGACATTAGATGTGACGTTGATGAGGAGTTGTGGCCAGAGGGTGGACCAGAACTCCCTCAGGAGTGAGAATCTTTTTTAGTGATTGCTATTGTATTTTCACCCTGGAATTTCTTTTTTGGGGGGGGTTGAACTTACCTCAAAGTAGTGTACTTTGAGGTAAATGTACCGTAACTTACTTTCTGCAAAGATACAGAAGAAAAAAAAATACACTAAAGGATAGAAGCAAATTGCAGCGTTTCTGATTCATTCTTGTTACCTAATACTTTACAGTTGTACAGTCAACCATTCCGTCTATGATTACTATAAATCAAACCATTCTTATAATGAAATATTAGTTCTTGTGAAAATCATTCAAACGATGTAATGCTCCCTGTTGTTAGTGTTTTGTAGGTCAGAGTGTTATGCATGACCGTATGCTTTCTGAGTGAACATTGTTGCCAGTGTATAGTTGAACGAGCTTCTTTTGAGACATGTGGTTTGTGTTTTGGTGGTTTGAGTGAGTTTTGGAAAGTGTTGGCCCAAGATGCATGTTAGTAACGCAGACTTGTATGAAGGCTTTTGACAATGTGACTTTGACTTTTTCAGTTTTGAACACCACGACTTAGCAATCGGAAAAAACTAACTGATGTTAGGAGCCAGCTGTCATGGTGTGCTGAGGCAATGTTCCATGGCATTTCTTTCCATTTTCATGACAATAGTATTAACGAGGAGGTTAACCACCGTTTGTCCTGGACGCCCAGTGAAGTGTGTCTTATTGCGTCTGCTCTGAGGAATTCATCCCACGTCGGTGAAGACATGGGGCTTACTTACACTAATGACTGGGCCAGACCTCTGCTAGCTGTATCATCGAGCATGATACCCACAATGCCCTGCGGGTTAGGAACACGGAACATAAACATGGTGGGTTTACATGCAGCGTGCATGTTTTGCTGTGACTTCCTAGATTTATTACCACATGGCAGTTCAGTGTGTTCTGAAACGTCGTGTAAACTCAATTGCAAGGTCTAGTTGCCTTGGTTTAAGCCGGTTTTAATTGGATGCACCTGCTCGGCAGTGCTCATGTTTTAATCTCACCTGATGCGTACCACAAGGAAGTCTCTGGCAGAAGCGCACGTTTCACACTAGGCCTGCAAATTCAATATGAACTAATCTCAAGTCCTTACTTTGTTTGCGAGATGGGTGAGTTGGTTAGAGGTTTATACTCAGGCTGTTACCGAAAAAGTTGTAGCCTGAGGCAGTAAATGAGAGTTAGACGTCAATATGCTGCATCATTGTGGGCCAGTGTGGGCTTCCTCTTCTCTTGTTTCTCTCTGGTGGGGATGCCCCAACCGCAACATTCCAGTGCATTCCGACATGCCAACAATTCTGTTCTTGGATGAAATATGAAATAGACTGCTGTTGAGTTAAACTACCTCATGAAATCCTAGGCCCAACCAGGGACCAAGACAGAGAGGTTGAATAGAGAGGGAAAGGGTGTGTGTGTGTGTGTGTGTGTGTGAGAGAGAGAGAGAGAGAGAGAGAGAGAGAGAGAGAGAGAGAGAGAGAAGGACAAAGAGAGAGATATATAGAGAGACAGAGACAGACACGTTCAGTTCACACAGAGAAAACTGTTGTCCCAAAACCCCTGTATTTATTATCTAACAACCA
Organism: Nansenia antarctica; assembly: GCF_963989245.1. Lineage (NCBI taxonomy): Eukaryota > Metazoa > Chordata > Actinopteri > Argentiniformes > Microstomatidae > Nansenia > Nansenia antarctica. Next base: position 7,695 of record NW_027663170.1, on the reverse strand, counting down.
TTTACACAGTCACAGACCTACATTTCTGTACCTAAATACCTAAATACTGTAACCCTGTTAACACACGTTAGAACAATGCAGGTAAAGTGGAAGGGGCGGTTTGGGGAACATTTTGTGGGGGGGGGGGGGGGGGGTAGGGGGGGGACCACACACACACCAGAGAGAGAGATACATATCAGAAAACATTTCTCTGTGGGGAACAGAAGGATGACTTTCCATGGCTGATGACAACATGCTCATCGGTCCCTTCTGTCGCAATTAAATAACAACACAAGTGCTGCAACGCCGACGCTAACTCGCCGGCGCATTAATTAGCAGAACCCCATTAGTGGGCGAATAAGGGGGAATCAGAGGCGCTAATCAGCATGTGACGTCCCCTTCACAGTAATTGAACAAGTGTTGCTGTCGTGTGGGGCCTGATTGGGTCTCCTCGCTGTACGCTAGCTGAAGGGATCGAGCTGAAGGGTAGAAAAACCACAAGGTTCTGCCCTAGTGGAACTGTTTGTTTACAAGCCTCTTTCAGAGAGATGTCATTAACTACCATAGCAACTAATGGAAACGCCAGGAGAGCAATTACCCTGCGAGTCGGATAGAGACGTGGAGAAGAGCCTAGCGGAGTGGCGCATTCACGGAATCCTTGAAATCTGCTATTGTGTAAAGTGGAGTGGTGTGTGCGCCGTAGACCGTAGACTAACGCTTGTCTACAATCACTGCCTATGAAACATTTTCTTTCTTCACATCTCAACCATTACTGAGATGCTATTATCGTAAAGATTGTCCACTCAATGCATCATCATGGACGACGACGTGTGCTGTACGTTATGTTCTCTTGGAAAGGAACATTAAAAGCTATCCTATAATTAAGTCCCGGAACGGTTAAAACCTTGTGAATCCTCTGTGTTTCACATTTCCCTGCGTTTCGCGTTCGACTATATGAATGCAATTATGTGTCATCTTCATGTCTGTCAGGTATCATCAGCCTGTGAGCTGTGATTATGTGTTTATGTCCTACTTGAGTCTCACACACTGCGGACACCCTCCATTAGCCTGCTCTCCTGCACACAAACAGTATCTGGATGTACTGTAGGTCACCTCCTCTAACCTCCCTTATCCAGAAAGGCCCTGGGTGGGCCAAATGCTACACTTGTTTAGTCTTCTACAAATAATTTACAATTCAAACACTGCAGTTTTTTTAATTACATTTGTTAACTTAATGTTTTCGTACTTAATGTACACCACCTGGGAATGACACACGTACGTTTGGTTTGACATAATGGAAACTGTTTGATAAGGACACTGAGTTCATTGTGGAGGTTGACATTGAGATTAGAACGCTTGAAAGGGAGAGAGAAAGTACTGTCTGGGAGTGTTGGCCTTAGAAAACATGGTTTCAAAGAGTACCATGACACCAAAGCTGTTTAGGGACAAAACATCGCAAGTTTGTATTGGAAGCTCCAGAGGAGAGTGGTAACTAAAGCTATTTTAGCTATTTTAACTATCACTTAGCGTGATCAAAGTTTGTATTTGATATTTGAGACATGCACTGATACAAGTAACGTAGCAAGTCGCTGATATAGCTGAAAAAAACGATTACAAAAATCTAATAAATAATTACTCTAATCTGCACAGCTTTCCACCCTGTCTCAATTTCTGGGATGATGAGGAAAGTGAAATAATAAAGAACTTTCAATTATATGATGGTGGGAGTACATTTACCACCCCGATATTTTAAAAAAAACATTTCAGTTTTGCAGCGCTGAACGTGTGTGGGTGTCTCTACATGATGTTCCACTGCACCAGCCTGATACCACAATAATGTGTTAATAAAAGTACACGAAAAAAGACATAAGAAGAAGGCAAAGACATGTTCACCTTTCAGATGTTGTTGTAGGAGGCCTCTGATGCAGAAAGTAAAGTGTTTTCAAAATGTTTTCATTTTAGTACGTTTTTAGGGAAATGTTGTAATATTGCAACCTTGGTCCTCGCTGGGAGCAGAATGTCTGTATTTCTACTCACATGATCTGAACAAATATACAGAACAACTAGGGGTTCAGTTGCAGGGTTGATTGCTTATTTAGCCCCATAACAGTATATAACATGAATAATAATCACACAGTCATATTTTTTATGAATAGTAATTTATTAATAAAACAAAAACAAGAAAAATGTAATAATTTACCAAATTGAATTTCATCTTAGTCCCAGTGTTCAGCCATGTTTATTTGCAACGGTAGTCCCAGAAACAGTTTTTTTTCTCATTACACTTGCTGCATAAGGTAGTGGTGTATCCTTTAGGGCAGTATCTGCAATGTCCTCAAATATATATATATATATATATATATATATATATATATATCTATATATATCTGCAAATATCTAATCAGCCAATCATGTGGCAGCGGCTCAATGCATTTAGGCATGTAGACATGGTCAAGACGATCTGCTGAAGTTCAAACCAAGCATCAGAATGGGAAATAAAGGTGATTTAAGTGACTTTGAACATGGAAAGGGTGTTGGTGCCAGACGGGCTGTTTTGAGTATTTCAGAAAGTGCTGATCTACTACCACCCTCGCCCATGTACTAGACATTCTAATAATCACCAAAACTATTTACGGCATTTTACATACTTGAATCTTGACAAATCCAAACCAATAAAACAAAGAGATCTGTCTAAAGAAAAGTTTGCAGGTTGTGTGAGTTCGTGGGCTAGAGGGCCGGACCTATAAACACATTTACCAACCAATACCATTGCGAGGGTAAAGAATAGGATCCATTACGTAAAAGGATAGCTAAATGAAATTGTCACGATCCAACTGTTGTTCCTGGTTGTCATGGTAAAGCTCAGGGGGGTGTTGATTGGCTACCCACGGTACCTGGGGCCACGCCCTGTGTGGGAACGAGCCCATTGAATATCAATGTACGCACATTGCTGTTGGGTAGTGACAAAATGTTGTAATATTGCGACAGGGTTAAATAAGTGTCCGACCCCACCTTTAGTTAATGACAGTGGCGCAAGGTCTAAACAAGAGAGTGTAATGCTGTTGTGTTTGCTACTTTTTTCTCTCTCTCTCCCTGGTATGTGAGGAATTTCTTACCTGACAATGTATGACTTATCAGATCCGAGCTTATCTTGATGTATGATTGTCTCTCGTTTTACAGCCCTTTGACTCCTGGCACGCTAGACATCTCGGGGGGAGGGGGGGGTAATAGAAACCAGAGTCACATCAAGAGGGACGATTGTTGAAGGATTTATAACACCAAGGCAAATCTCCTCACCTATCTCTGGAACGGTGGAAAAGGCCCCGGGGCGGTTTCACAGTGTTTGTGGCGCGTTATACCTGTTGACGGATGGTTAATGGTGGGGTGCCCCAGAAACCACAGAGCACACACCCTCCCAACACACCTCCCAACAACCCCCCCAACACTCCCTCTCATCCTGGATGTCAAGGTGCTGCCCGGAGGGAGGGTCCCTGTTCCCGCAGGGGTGTTTTTTGACTGCGTCACCTCCTCCTGAAGAACACAACCTCCCTTTGTCCCACAGACCAGATATATTACACAATCAAGTAAGCAGCGAGCCGTGAGGTTTATTTAGATAAGATTAGATTCCACTTTATTGTCATTGCAGAGTACAAGTACCAGACAACGACATGCAGTTTAGCGTCTAACCAGAAGTGCAAAGAGAGATATAAAAACATGATAGTGATACGGGTACAGTATGGCACATACGGTAGTTAGAGCTACATACAGTTATGAGCTATGTAAAGTATGATATATACAGATGTATTGTAGTAGTGTAGTAGTATTTTAGTAGTGTGTAGTTAGAGGTATATACAGTTATGAGCTATGTAAAGTATGATATACAGATGTATTGTAGTAGTGTAGTAGTATTGTAGTAGTGTGTAGTTAGAGGTATATACAGTTATGAGCTATGTAAAGTATGATATACAGATGTATTGTAGTAGTGTAGTAGTGCAATGTGCCAAAAACAAAAATGTGCAAAGGCTATGTGCAAAGGTAGTTAGGGGTTAGCACTGTACCAATAAATACTTGTACTGTTCTGCCATCCTGGTTTGTTGACTGAGGAACCTTGTGAAATGCTCACATGCAGGGAGATGTCTAGCGTTGAGCCTGAGGAGGATTCTCAGGTTTATTGATCGTGTTCTAGTCATAACTGTAGCGTCCACAGCCATTTGGAAATGCGTCTTTGGATCCGCATCAAAAGAAAGAAACGTTCAGACAACAAGGTGACGCAGGACCAGGACCCGTCTAACATATTGCCTGTTGCGTCGTGCCTCTCAAACCCCCCCTCTCTCTCTGTCCTTCACTGTGACCACAGGTGTTCCTGCCCAGTAACCCACGGTAACTTAACGCCCCGTTAAATCACCACTATGCCCAGCCGGAGACCTGCCAGCGGCGTGCCAGCTAATGGCAACATGACCCCCCCCCCCCCCCCCCCCCCAATCCCCCCGCCCCCCGCGGCGCAAACTGACGTCACTGGAATGCTATCAGGGATTGTGTGTGTGTGTGAATGTGTGTGTGTGTGGGGTGGGGGGGGGGGGGTGGTTGCATGCTTAATAAGCATTTACAGCCCGGAGCAGGCGAGGACAAGGCACACGTTCAGAGATTAGGTGTGGGTCGAGAGAGGGGAGGACTGGGAATGACACACAGACGTTTGACATAATGGAAAGTCTTTCATAAGGACGCTGGGTTCATTGTCGAGGCTGACATTGAGATTAGAACGCTTGAGAGGGAGGAGGGAAGGACACATTAGAGCGACACATACAGGCCCCAAAAATACACAAGTATGGATGTGTCTCTCTCTTGTTGTGTGTGTACAGGAAGTGTCTCTAGTATGTCTGTGAGAGACAGCAGGAAGGTGTGTGTGTGTGTGTGAGTGTGTGTGTGTGTGTGTGTGTGTGTGCGTGTGTATGTGCGTGTGTGCGTGTGTGTGTGTGTGTGTGTGTGTACGTGTCTGTGTGTGTGTGTGTGTGTGTGTGCGTGCTTGTGTGTGTGTAACCCTTTGTTTATGGCTGTGTGTGCGTGTGTGTTGGGTTCACTCCTGGGTGTGTTTGCTGCGAGCAGCAGCCGCTGCCGTGGCTGTGTGGTATAATTAAGATCTCTCTGGAAGTGACAGCACAAATGGGAGGCGTGAGGTGCTCCCAAACTCCCCTGCTCAGCTGCGCTCCTTCTCTCTCTCTCTCTCTCTCTCTCTCTCTCTCTCTCTCTCTCTCTCTCTCTCTCTCTCTCTCTCTCTCTCTCTCTCTCTCTCTCTCTCTCTCTCTCTCTCTCTCTCTCTCTCTCTCTCTCTCTCTCTCTCTCTCTCTCTCTCTCTCTCTCTCTCTCTCTCTCTCTCCCCCTCTCTCTCTCTCTGTTCTCCCTGTCACAGGCGGTGGACCACAGGGAGCCCGCCCGCCGTCTGTATTTTTAGAACGCCACGGCAACACACTAAGTGATAGATGTCACCTTCACACCACTGCTTCTGGATCTTGTGTATGAATGCATACACAGTACACACACACACACACACACACACACACACACACCCCCGGATGACTAACAAGTGCTGCGGTGGTGGAGGAGAGGAGCGAAAACAACAAACTACAGCAAACAGCGGTGAGTTAAATCAACAGCGTAGCGTTACCTGCCTGGCTGACTAGGCTGTGTTGTCTCTAGCCGCACGCTAATTAAAACAACAGCCACGCAGCACCTGAAGTCATTACACCCATGCCGTGCCCGGAGAGAGAGAGAGGAGCGTTTTTCTTAAGACAGAGCAATTAGCAGGGAGGGGATGGAGGGCTAAGGGGGTTGTCTCCCGGGGCAACGGAAGCGGTGAGAGGTTGTGGTTAGGGGAGGGCTCACTCTACCTCAGTGTTTGTACTCAGATCTACCCAGTGTTTGTTTGTACCCAAGACTTTGTGGACACAGCTAGAGCTACCCGCCACCCACCACCGCCACAAGCTTTGACAGATTATAGTTTTCGGCCCAACAAGGGAAGAACACTGTCCTTTGAAGTCAACTGCAAGACGTGCAATTCAGGTTCTATGTCTGACAAGTTGAATTAGGTTGTCAGTTCTGGGAGTTGAGGACAGGGCTTTGGCTGAGGGACTCGGTCGGCATTGGCGACATTTCCAACATGATGTCTTACTTTCACATTTGGCTGTAGGAGTCGTGTCTTGTCAGCCAATTAACCAACTAACCACCTCCTAACCGATGAATCACAAATCACATACTCATACTGCGCACATTCTGAAAGCAGCAAGTATACGAGGCCGTGACACAAACCTCATAAGACTAACATAACTGGAGCTCATCATTCTTTTATGACACATTATTGCGATAGCACGCAAAAGCGGGTCCAGACTGGTAGCTAACTACCGGTAGATTATGTTTTCAGCCCAAGGCTAACCACGTTCTCTCAACTACAATCATTTAAATGTATGTATGTTAAATGACTCAAGTTTATGTTTACATTTCGCTGTCTGTGATTTATGGACAAAATTGTCTGGGATTTATGGACAAAATCGTTTTGGAATTATGAGGAAAAATGATTATAATGAATATAATGTACTGAAACATTGCATAAACAACGACAATAATGTACTGAAACATTGCATAAACAACGACAATAATGTACTGAAACATTGCATAAACAACACCAAGAAGTACAATGACAGTGTGCAACAACGCCACATTTGTGGATTCATCCCAAAAACATAAAACAAACAATAAAACAAGCTCATGCATTATTTAAAGTTACTTGAGGCGCGTGACAGCAATTGTTTTCTCCCTATAAGGACAGTTTTACGCGCTCAAAGCCTTCTCAATCCTTTGGTGAATTTAGAGCTCTCTCTCTGTTACCCACCCTCATTACAGACATCCCGCCACCACCGTTAGATCTCACGGACATGGTGTGTCTTGTCTTCATGTGTTGGGTGTGAGTTGTGTGTTTCAGAGATTGGAGCGTTGAGAAAGAGTTGTTTGGAGAAAGTGTTTATCCGTCCATCCACTTTGGTGAACTCATCCAACATAAATGATTAATGAGCTCGCTAACGTGACAGACTGGGCCAGTGGAACAGCATGTCCCTGGACGAACCAGAACAGCAGTGCTTATTTACCCAGCATATGTGAGTGTGTGTGTGTGTGTGTGTATGTCTGTATGTGTCTGTGTGTGTGTGTGTCTATGTGTGTGTGTGTGTGTGTGTATTTGTGTTTGTCTGTGTATATGTGCGTGTGTTTGTGTGTGTGTGTGTGCGTGTGTTGGACTGGTCCAGAGTCAGACACAGTGGACACACTATCTCTCTGCTGACAGAGTGTCACCAGCCTCAGCTGCTCCAGGCCCTCTGCTTGTCATGTGGGTGAAAGGAGAGAGGAGAGAGGTTGGTTCGGGGGGAGGCGGGAGGGGGGAGGGTGTCGGGGGTAAGAGGGGTGGACAAGAGGTGGATCGGGGGGTGACAACACGGTCCTGCTGAGGGTGACGAGCACGTCCCCTTCATGGCAATCCAAATGTCACCACCCCCCTCCCCCTCCCCCTCCTCCCCCCTCCCTCCCCCCACCTCTCCCTCAGTCCTCCAGCCAAGGCCCTCAAGCCTAAAGCGAGGCGCTACATACCTCTGGCATGTTTGCTTAGATTAGATTTGCACCGTCAGATAATGGTATGTCCGAACCAGGGCAAACACAGAGCCTTTGCACGTCTAT
>NW_027663171.1:0-7500 GCF_963989245.1 Nansenia antarctica | reverse complement strand
GCTAACCTGGACCAGCAGGCACAAAATGGAGGGGGAGGGGCCAGGAGATGGGGGAGGGGCCAGGGGTTAGTCAGGGCCGGGGGGAGGGGCCAGGGGTTAGTCAGGGCCGGGGGACAGGAGGGAGGGGGACGGGGGTTATCCGTTTCCGGTCACAGAGATGTTAGTCAGGGCCGGACCAGCGGCTAGATGAGGGGGGAGGGGGGCCGTGTGTGTGTGTGTGTGTGTGTTTCCAGTCACAGGAAGTATTCAGGTCCGGTCCGGTGGCTAAATGAGGCAGCATGGCCTTGATTACCATTTAACACACAGATTACCCTGCTACACACACACACACACACACACACACTACCCTGCACACACACACACACACACACACACACACACACACACACTACCCTGCTACACACACACACACACACACTACCCTGCACACACACACACACACACACACACACTACCCTGCACGCACACGCACGCACACACTACCCTGCACACACACACAGACTACCCTCCCCCTGCACGCACACGCGCACACACACACACACACACACACATACACTACCCTGCACACACACACACACACACACACATACACTACACTACCCTGCACACACACACACACACACACACAACCCTGCACACACACACACACACACACACACACACACACACACACACACCCCCCCCCGCTGGACACACACACACACACTTGCACAAACAAATAGAAACACACACTCATTTCCCTCCCCCCTTCATGCAGCCACACACACATACTTGTTTTTCCATCCCCCCACCTCTCTCTCACACACACACACGCACACACACACACCCCCCCTGCGCTGACCTCTGCTCTGGGCTACAGATGCAGGGTTAGGCTCCGCCCCCTTCCCCGGGATGAAAGGAGGAGAGCGGCGGGGAGGAGGAGTGACAGCCCAGCGGAGGAGGGGGGGAGGAGGGGGAGGAGGAGGAGGAAGAGGGGGGGAGGAGGACGGGGGGAGAGGGGGAGGGGGGGAGAGAGGGAGAGGGAGGAGGAGGGGGGGACAGCAACATTCCTCAGTCGGCTCATGTTACTGGTCTCTACCTCCACAATGAAGAGACTCTGATCTGAGCTCTCCCTCCCCCCCCCACTCCCTCCCTCCCTCCCCCCCGCTTTACATCTCAGGAGGGAAGGAGGGGGTAGAGAGAGACAGAGGAAATGACAGAGAGACGGGGGTAGAGGAAGAAAAGGGCAAGAGAGAGTGAGAGAGATAGAGAGGTAGAGAGAGGTAGATAGATAGAGAGAGAGAGATAGAGAGAGGTAGATAGAGAGGTAGAGAGAGGTAGATAGATAGAGAGAGAGAGAGAGAGATAGATCGAGAGAGAGACTGAGAGAGAGAGGTAGAGAGAGGTAGATAGAGAGAGAGTGATAGAGAGAGAGAGCAGTAGATAGAGAGAGAGAGAGAGGTAGATAGAGAGAGAGATAGAGGTAGAGGTGCTGCATATTTAGAGCTAAGTCTTAGCTGCTAAGAGATCCTTGAGAGACGGATGTCATAGGACGCTGACTCCATCAGAGAGAGGGGGAGGAGAGGAGAGAGAGGAGGGGGAGGAGAGGAGAGAGAGGAGGGGGAGGAGAGGAGAGAGAGGAGGGGGAGGAGAGGAGAGGGAGAGGGGGAGGAGAGGAGAGAGAGGAGGGGGAGGAGAGGAGAGGGAGAGGGGGAGGAGAGGAGAGAGAGGAGAGGAGAGGAGAGGGAGAGGAGAGGGAGAGGGGGAGGAGAGGAGAGAGAGGGGGAAGGGAGGGAAAGGAAGAGAGAAGAGTCCACGTGGACTGAGATAAGGTCTAGAGATGGCTGCTGGAGATGGGACTCACTCTCTCTCCTCCCTCTCTCACTCTCTCCTCCCTCTCCCTCTCTCACTCTCTCTCTCTCCTCCCTCTCCCTCTCTCTCTCCTCCCTCTCCCTCTCTCACTCTCTCTCTCTCTCCTCCCTCTCCCTCTCTCTCTCCTCCCTCTCCCTCTCTCCTCCCTCCCACACTCCCTCTCTCACTCTCTCCTCCCTCTCTCTCTCTCTCTCCTCCCTCTCTCTCTCTCTCCTCCCTCTCCCTCTCTCACTCTCTCCTCCCTCCCCCACTCTCACTCTCTCCTCCCTCTCCCTCTCTCCCTCCCCCTCCCTCCTCCCTCCTGCAGTCAACATCCTTCACCGAGCCAATGAAATGATCCTCCAACTTTCACAGCCAATAAAATTATTCTACAACTTTCCTTCGTCCACCACCCAACCAATGAAATGAATCAGTTTGAACTTGACCAGTGGTCCAGTACCATGGCCTGGGGTGGTCCAGTGGTCTTAATTTTAATTTTAATTTTTAATTTTGCCATTTAGCAGACGCTTTTATCCAAAGCGACTTACAATTACGAATTACAGGGACATTCCCCCTGGAGTAACTGAGGGCTAAGTGCCTTACCCAAGGGCACACTAGTAGTGGTGTGGCTTCAGGCGGGATTTGAACTCACAACCTTCCGATCCCAAGTCCAACTCACTATCCACTAGACCACCACTACTCTGGTCTGGTACCATGGCCTGGGGTGGTCCAGTGGTCTGGCACCATGGCCTGGGGTGGTCCAGTGGTCTAGCACCATGGCCTGGGGTGGTCCAGTGGTCTAGCACCATGGCCTGGGGTGGTCCAGTGGTCTAGCACCATGGCCTGGGGTGGTCCAGTGGTCTAGCACCATGGCCTGGGGTGGTCCAGTGGTCTGGCACCATGGCCTGGGGTGGTCCAGTGGTCTGGTACCATGGCCTGGGGTGGTCCAGTGGTCTGGTACCATGGCCTGGGGTGGTCCAGTGGTCTAGCACCATGGCCTGGGGTGGTCCAGTGGTCTAGCACCATGGCCTGGGGTGGTCCAGTGGTCTGGTACCATGGCCTGGGGTGGTCCCTCTCCTCCTTACTTCCTGTCTTTCTCTACAGTCTCTGACTTCTCCACACAAACAAAAAAATGGATCCCACCTGCCTCCCTCCCCTCCCTCCCTCCCCCCTAGTCAGTGCTGATGTGACGTGCCCTGATGGGTGTGAGTGATGCAGTGGAATGCTCGCTTTCAGCGGTCCAATCACATCAGCTCAGCCAGCCTCCTGTTAACCTCCATAGCTGCAAGTTCACACACACACACACACACACACACACACACACACATAGCTCCAGTTCACTGAGCCGCATGAACATGTGACCATTGGTGCCCCTGCATACACACACCGACACGCTACACACACACGCCACACACAAACACTACACACACAAACACACACACACCGACACGCTACACACACACAAACGGTCCACACACACACACACGTTACAAACACACGCTACACACACACACGTTACAAACACACGCTACACACACACGGTCCACACACGCTACACACACACTACACACACAAGCTACACACACACGCTACGCACACGCTACACACACACAAGCTACACACACGCTACACACACACGCTACGCACACACACGCTACACACACACGCGCTACACATCACTCTTCATCAGGGGGTCGTGACCTGACCTCCCGTTTCCCTCTGATGGGTCACATGAGTGAAGGGAGGGGAGGAGCCTGTCTGTCACACACACACACACACACACACACACACACACACACACAGGATGTGCATAACAAAATGTTCTCATATTCGAATAATCGGTGGGTGCTTTGAACAAATAACAGATTATTCGATGTGCCGACATCCACAAACGCAGCCTTGGACCACCGGCAAGAAATAAACACAAAAAAACAAACCCACTTTTAACAGACAAACCTCATCTATTCACTGGACCACCCCAGGCCATGGTACCAGACCTCCTTCTGAATACTTAAATCAGGCTAACATAACAATAATGCACAACAGAATCTCTTCAGCTTCAACTGATACTCTCTCTCTTTCTCCTTTCACACTTTCAGCAGGGGACCTACCAGAGCCACGAGACGTAAACACTGCTGCTAGCCACGTAGCCCTCACAATGCTAGGCTAGGCTAGAAACACTAGCAACGTAGCACCCACAAGGTTAGGCTAGGCTAAAAACACTAGCAACGTAGCACCCACAAGGCTAGGCTAGGCTAAAAACACTAGCAACGTAGCACCCACAAGGTTAGGCTAGGCTAAAAACACTAGCAACGTAGCACCCACAAGGCTAGGCTAGGCTAAAAACACTAGCAACGTAGCACCCACAAGGCTAGGCTAGGCTAAAAACACTACCGGTAGTTAATATTCTGCTTGTGTGTTGTGTGTGTTGTGTATGTTGTTTCTCTGTGCATGGTTAATGCAAAAACAACAAATGGTGCTACAGAACCAACATTAGTTCTGTCCGTTAATTTGTGTTTATTTGAATGGAAAAGAATGTTAACGGTCCTGATGATAAAGGAATGTTAACGGTCCTGATGATAAAAATCGACATTGACCCTCAGAAATGATTATTCGAATAATCGATTATTCCGTCTCATCCCTAACACAACCAGCCACCCACACACCCACCCACCCACACACCCAGCCACACACCCAGCCAGAGAGAGCAGACAGACAGGGAGGGTTAGGGTTAGGGTGTACCTGGGCTTCTTGGGCGTCTTGGCCTTGGGGGTGGGGGTGCTCCTCTTCCTCTCCTTAGGCTCCTTAGGCTCTTTGGGGGTCTTGGGGGTTTTGGGGGTCTTCGGGGACTTGGGGGTTTTGGGAGTCTTGGGGGTCTTGGGCTCTTTCGACTCCTTCTCCTTTGGTTTCTTCTTGGTCTTCTTCTTCAGTGGTGGGGAGTCCTCCAGGGCCCCTCCCCCCCCCAGACCCTCCACCTCCCCCCCCTCTCCTCCTCCTCCTCCCATCATCATCATCTCATCCTCCCCTCCGTCCTCTCCTCCTCCTCCTCCTCCTGCGGTCTTCTTCCTCTGGCCTCCCCCCTCCTCCTCCTCTTCCTCCCCTCCTCCTCCTCCTTCCTCGCTCACCTTCGCTTTCTTCTTCTTCTTCTTTTTTGGCTTGCTCTGTTGTGATTGGCCCGTCGGGTGCTGGTGCTGGCGGCTGGTTGGCTGAGAGGGCCCGAGGGCGCAGGGCCGGTCGGACGCTGTCGTCTCGCCTGACAGATCTGACGGGGAATGCTGCCAGGGGGGAGAGAGGGGGAGGAAGGGGGGAGGAGAGGGAGGAGAGGGGGAGGGAAAGGAATAATATTAAATATAAGTCAATATTTTCGATACACGACGGAAAACAGCAACAACAAGCAACCGATGTGGATTCATCTGATAACGGCTGTTTAGAGGGGTGTGTGTGTGTGTGTTTGTGTTACAGAGAGGGGTGTGTGTGTGTGTGTGTGTGTGTGTTTGTGTTACAGAGCTGTGTGTGTGTTACAGAGAGGGGTGTGTGTGTGTGTGTGTGTGTGTGTGTGTTACAGAGCTGTGTGTGTGTTACAGAGGGGGATGTGTGTGTGTGTGTGTGTGTGTTACAGAGCTGTGTGTGTGTTACAGAGAGGGATGTGTGTGTGTGTGTGTGTGTGTTACAGAGCTGTGTGTGTGTTACAGAGAGGGATGTGTGTGTGTGTGTGTGTGTGTGTGTGTGTTACAGAGCTGTGTGTGTGTTACAGAGAGGGATGTGTGTGTGTGTGTGTGTGTGTGTGTGTGTGTGTTAGGGTTGGACGGTTTCCAATTTCTGATACCGTTAAACCATTCCCGAATAAAAGCAGGTTTTTGGTTAAACCGCGTTCAGAATGACATGGTTGGTCATGGTTGTCGGCCTGAGACTGAGCCGCTGATCTCAAATGACGGAGCCCTTAGTAGCCTATTTTACTGCCAACCTGAACACATTCATGTCCAACACCGTGAAAATACCGTAAGCACAGTCGCAACACAATTAGGCTACTTCATAGTTTCACGAACAGACGTGGAAAGGCTTTAGACTTTACTAGACTACAGAGCACACGAGAACACATGAACCTGAACACCCCTAGCTCTGCTTGTCATGGGTACAAGGAACATCTATGGAGAACGACATCATGGAACGGCGTCTTAATTTAACGAACTGCTCTTCCTCATTAGCTTGGTTCTTACACAAAGGTTCAACTGCTGCTGAAGGGAATTCAGTTTTCTAATACCGCTCAATAACCACTGAAATACTTGACTTAGGATCATGCAGCGAACATACTTCAACATGTTCATTAAAGCCATGTGTCTCTGTCATTAAATCAACGATCTGTCATCACTTTTATAGCGTCTTCAACCACGCACACAGCAGGGCTGGACAAACACACTCAGGCCCTTTATTATATATCATATTATATATCGCAACGTGACGTCGATTTATGACGGTTTTATGACTGTATTGACATAAATACCAGGGTTTTTGGTTAAACCAAAAACCGCCCCAACCCTAGTGTGTGTGTGTGTGTGTGTGTTAGAGAGGTGTGTGAGCTAGCCAACCATGGCCCTCCATCCTCTCCCTCCACCCTCTCTTCCTCCCTCCTCCTCTCTCCATCCTCTCCCCTCTTCTCCCTCTCTCCCCTCCATCTCTTCTCCTCCCCCCTCCATCTCTCCCTCTCTCTCCTCCTCCTCCTCCCCCTCCTCCCCCCCCCCCTCCCTGGTGGTCTGACTGACAGGAAGTCCGCTGGCAGCTGTTCGGCCCCCCAGCTGCAGATCCTCTCCCAGCGGCAGATGGGCCTCGGAGTTATGACTCATAAATTATACCATACCTCACAACCCAGGGAGGGGGGGGGGAGAGCAGGTGAGGAGTGGAGGGAGTGAGGGTTGGAGGAGGGATAGAGATAGAGAGGGTTGGAGGAGGAGAGGAGAGAGTGAGGGGTGGTGGGCAGGAGAGGAGAGGAAAGAGGGAGAAAGAGGAGAGGAGGGAGGGGTGGAGGGAGGGAGAGAGAGATACATTCATGGACATCAGCAGTATGCCATTGCTCCCCACAGCAGAATAGATGTTCACAAAAACATCCTTCTGCTCACACACACACTCAATGTTAGTATGAATGGAGACATGGCTGGACACACACACACACAGAGGAGAGATGTTGTGAATGGAGGGGGAGAGAGAGGGTGGAGGGAGAGAGAGAGAGAGAGGGTGGAGGGAGGGAGAGAGAGAGAGAGAGAGGGGGTGGAGGGAGGGAGAGAGAGAGGGTGGAGGGAGAGAGAGAGAGAGGGTGAGGGAGAGAGAGAGAGAGGGGGAGAGAGCGAGAGAGACAGAGAGAGAGACAGAGAGAGAGAGAGAGACAGAGAGAGAGACAGAGAGAGAGAGAGAGAGAGACAGAGAGAGAGACAGAGAGGCCTTCAAAGACTAAACTTTTTTCTGTAGCAAATGCAAATGTCCTGTAAACAGGAGAGGAGGGGACGGGAGGAAGAGAGGGAGGAGAGGAGGAATGGAGAAGAGGGGAGGAGAGGAGTAGCAGACAGGATTGGTGCATGGACGCATGCCAAACTACAAGCAAGGTCACACAGGACGGACACCACACACACACACACACACACACACAACGGGCCTGTCACAAACAGAGGTTGTGCAGAG